>NC_084999.1:12511171-12653671 GCF_963854185.1 Sardina pilchardus | reverse complement strand
CTTGAGAAGTTGCCAATTATGCATTCATGAGGGGTATGAGGATACACTCACACAGCGAGGTTCTGAAGCGACAGCCGAGATACCTTTCCGCTCATCAACCTCTCGTGCACGGCCCTGGCTCAGCTCCCCACAGAGTGATTAGCAGTTTGACGATGTGGCTTAGATTGGCGATGTAGGAGTGACTCCTAATAGGCTACGTGCACGAAAGGCTCTCTGCCTGGGTTCTTGTGTGCAAGGTTGCACAGCACCTTATGATAAAGAAGTATTTATGCGTCTGTTCATTGTTATTATTGAGCAAACATGATATTCAAACAAGATAGTGTCGGAGTGAAAATGTAATGAGCAGAATATAACAGAAGATGCCGTTACGACACAGTCAACGCTCAGGAATACAGGAAGAACCTTTCGTGCACCTGTAGGCTACTTCTCCTTGGCGACCAGCGACCGGATAGCAGACAGGGCCGGAGGCGATGTATGCAAGGAGAATGAATAGCCTACTGTTGGAAAAACATAATCAGATCAAACACTTATGACCAGTATTTTTAAAAATCCTAAATATGTGAAAGCAGTTAAGTGAGAGATGAAAGGAATGGAAAGGAGAGGATACTTCTGCAGGTGTAGGGAGGTAGAGACACCTTTATCAGTGAACCCTCTACATCAGGGGTAGGCAACCTATGGCACGGGTGCCACTGCTGGCACGCCGAGGCATAATCACTGGCACGCGCCACCAGTAGCAGCAAAAAAAATAAATAAAAATCTCAGACTGACAAAGTGACAAACTACGAACCCCAGATAAAAAAGCTCAGCCAAGAAAAGCAAGGACAGGGATCACACTGACTGGTAGGCAAGATATTTTAGCCTCAGCCCACACGGTTTAGTTAAATAGGCCTGCTGTTGCCTATAAAATGTTGTGGCCGTTTCGTTTGTTATGCATGGCTATAATAATAATAATAACATTTTTATTAGCACATTATCAATGTGAAGTAAAATTCCAAATTTGTAGAAGTATATTCCCGTTGTTTGTGTGTGTGTTTTAACCATTATTGTTGATAGTGGCACACTCATTGACTAGAAATTTTGAAGTTGGCACTGGGGGTCTCAAAGGTTGCCGACCCCTGCTCTACATGAACCAGTGATATTGAAATGGATAAAAAAAGGAAAACATTCATTCAATTCACAAAGCCTGACGCATTCGCTTTTTACAAGTGTAGGCCTATAGTTTCTACTATCTCAGTAAACTAAGAGGTAGCCTTTTTGCATCTTCAATAATCTGACTTCATGGTACATTTACAAAAAAACAACATGGCAGCCGCGACCTACTGGTTAGGGCATCGGACTTGTGACCGGAGGGTCGCTGGTTCGATCCCCGACTAGCCCAGCTGAGTCCTCGGCTGAAGTGCCCTTAAGCAAGGCACCTAACCCCTCACTGCTCCCCGGGCAGGCAGCTCACTGCACTGGGTTAGTGTGTGATTCACCTCACTGTGTGTTCACTGTGTGTGTTCACTAATACGGTTAAATTGGGTTAAATGCAGAGAAACTAATTTCCCTCACAGGATCAATAAAGTATTCTATTCTATTCTATTCTAGCTCCTGTAGGCTAGAGTCACCTGCTGAGATCTTCTGTTAGTTTGAATCCGTGGAGTGCCCCCATACTTCTGAATCCTTCCTATAAATATGCCTTGGCAGTAGGATTACAGTATGCATTAAGATAATTAGTGTTTCGAAATTCTGTCAGCTTGTCATAATATCCAGAAGCATATTTAGCCTGTTCGCTGCGAGACAATGCTGATAATGATTCAGTAATTATGAAATTAGCAGCTACAAAGGCACATCTTTCCATTTGCAATCTATTTCTCCATCTATCACATAATCCTTTGTTTGGGATTGAAATGATACTTTGCCAGCAAATGTGCGGTTAGACCACAGTGCTCCTCTAATTGGTTGAAATGTCTATTAGGCCGAGCCCAGGTGCTTCCTGTCTGTTTTTCTCAGACAGAAAGGGCTTCTGGTATGTGGAATGCAGACAGTGCTGACAGAATATAAATTCAGACTTAAAGGACAGGCCTTATTGCTGGTTTCAGGTTGAGACAGTTTGAAACTTAGAGACTAGTTTTAGAGATTCAGTAGTGTACTATTTTTTTCCATACACATGTTTGCTTGTTTGTTTGTTTGTTCGTTAGTTAGTTTGTTTGTTTGTTTGTTTGTTTATCTATTTATTTATTCATTCCGTCAACTTGCTGAATTTGTGGTCAATGATTCCTGGGACACCGAAACACCAGGGCACATGAAACTTGGTGGACATGTAGCCCAACAAGACTTTTAAGGAAAATTAGCGCTTTTTCCCAGAGCGGTGAGCATGCAGTGGTCATATTTTATACCGCTATAAGCAATACATCTACCGGTAGTTAAACCTTTGATCCTTTGTAACTATTAGCTTTGTTACTATCAATTCATGCACTTCCCTCTCAATCATACATTTTTTACATAATTGAACAAAATGCACTAATTTGCATGATGGGAGTAAATATTTTATATTAGTGTGCAGAACGATGGTCTCTGTGTTCACTTGAGATATGATTCCCACTTAAGTGGTCCTCCAGCATCAGTAATAGCCTACTGTACATAATTCATATGGAACACACATGTATAACTTCGTTAAAATGTTGCTCTTCATAGCACATAAATGCTATCTTATTTTTCTCAAATTATCTGACAGGAAGAGAATTGGAGATACTGTTCAAAACCTTGCAACTTCAAACTGTAGAATTAGACCTGTTCTGCAGATAAGCAAAGAAAATACACCTAATCTTCAGAGACCTTGACTCATCCCTACAAGTGTGAATGCATTCACCTTTTCCAGTCCTTGCAATTCCGTGACCATGAGCTCTGAGAGATGACATGAAAATAACGACCAGCCGGTGAACAGCCCTCATCATTCAGCACTGATTTCCCTCCATCTGGGGCATGCAGCCTGGCTGTGCGAAACACATGCCACACAGGTAGCTCAGAGCTCTATAATGTGAGCAATCTTGAGTGAGATGACATGGCTGACAGTACAACATTTTAAATCCCAGTTTGGGACGGGGCTTGCATGATTTCACCACCAGCTCTAAGTCTCTACTCTACCAGATTCAAAGTGTAACTCCAGCAAAAATTGTGAAAACTGTTTGCGATGTTTTGCATAATGGCTTTAGTCATTATTGAGAATGAGATACTTGCCCTTTTTGACAGCATCTCTTATGAGGATTAAAGGCTCTATTCATGGATTTCATCAGGTGAATTTCCACAGGTGTATAAAACAAGCACCTAATGAATGCAGACTGCATGGTGCTTGATTAATAGAGTAGCCTATTCTTAATACAATAAGAATAGGAGCATGCCAGCGTCACGGCTTTAAGGGAAATCCAATTTCTCTTTTTCATTTCACTCATTTTTCACATAGGTCTCTGTTTCTCGAAGTCACCAAGTACTTGAGAAGTCAATGAATAAAATAACTGGTGTTACTGTACCTAGCTCAAATTGCTGGAACCAACAGAGCAGCCAGTGCTACACTCTGGGGACATGCTTTTAAAACCATAGAAGCATATCTGTTTTTAGCACGGGCACTGACAGTCAAGCCAGTACCCATTCTAAACAGAATAACAGTCTGATCTTTAAAAAAAGAAGGTTTTAAAGAGCAGCAAAGCCATGCAGGAGGTGGCATTCAATAAGTGAATGAGTCATACAAAGCTCAATTAAAACGGAAACCAATTTTCTTCTTGCCTGGAGTGACTGCAGTCAGTCCTCAGTTAACATGTTACCAGTGGGAAGCAAAGGCCCACACAAATGATAAAATAGTAACAGAAACTGAATCAAATATTGAAGCAGGTGGACATTGATATGTGGTGAGCAGTGCAGCCTGGAGAAGATCAGGATGGTGCCCAGAATAGGAGGTTTCTGTTCCTGAGAGCACTGCATCACACGCAGGCACGCACGCATATGCACACGCACACACACACACACACACACACACACACACACACACACACACACACACACACACACACACACACACACACACACACACACACACACACACACACACACACACACACACACACACACACACACACACACACACACACACACACACACACACACACACACACACCTGTGCCAGGCTTATAATTGAAGTGGGGAGGTGTGGCTGGGAGGCACAAAAGAACTGAGACCCACTGAAGCCAGAGCAAATGTCTGTCTGCTGTCTGCGTTTGGACGCTACATTGTACTTTGGGCCAGTGCTGGATTCGGAGGGAATAGCAGTATGCCACGGCATTATCAGTGATTTAGCTGGAGTTACCTGCTCCAAATATAGTATCTACTTTTGAAAAGCCAAGAGAAAGAGACAATGATGTGGACTTCAAAACATGGGATCATAGGGTAGAGAGAGAGAGAGAGAGAGAGAGAGAGAGAGAGAGAGAGAGAGAGAGAGCTCCAAAGAGATTTAAGGATGACCAACTGGTGCAGATCAAAGGATACAATTCTGTACTCACCTTTTATTGAAAATGTACTGTGCCATTATGGCTGGACTAGGTGTCCTCTTTGAAATCACACCTTGTCACTATCCTCCTTTCTTTTTTTTTGTTCATTTATTTATTTATTTTTTTCATACCTCAGAAGTAGCCAAAATCAGTAGAGTAATTTTCGCCTGGGTAGCCTCCCAGCATGGACTCCTCAATTGGTTTCCTTATCTTCTTCACTTTAGATCTTTTTTTCCTCTCTCAATAGGAGTTTTTGTTCAAAGCTTTAAAATTCTTCAGAACAGATGGATGAGCCGTCTCCGGCTTTATACCCAGACAGGATGGGGGCACAAACGAATCCAATCTAAGAGCAGAGGGAGAGCCATGGAGGAGCTGTGAAAAGCAGGGTTTAATTTGGCAAGTACATTATACACTCTCTGCTATGAGTTAATCATAGGGTACATTATAAGGGTGCTTTTAGCAGCTGTCAATCATGTTCATGATCTTACATTACTTAAACACCCAAAAACACACTTGAAACTGTCAAATGACGGGTAATTGCTTCCCGCCTCCCAGGTGTCTCTGAGTTGTGCAAGTTCTCTACCTCATAATTATACTTTGCCAAATGTCTTTAGCACAGCCGTGCCAGATGACTAACTGGTGGAGGTGGTGGTTAAAGTGAGTGTCTGGGCCCCCTGCTGACCTGAGGCTGCTCTACTGGAGCCAGGGGTGGAGCTGCATCTGCTCCAGAGTGGGCCGCTCCGCCGCTTTGGGACTCAGACACCAGCGGATCAGGTCACGGCACTCTGCCCTCAGTCACACGCACACACACACACACACACATACAGAGACAGAGAGAGAGAAGAGAGAAAGGCAGAGACATACACACACACACACACACAGAAAGAGAGAGAGAGAAAGACAGACATACACACTCACACACACACATACAGAGAGAGAGAGAGAGAAGAGAGAAAGGCAGAGACATACACACACACACACACACACACAGAAAGAGAGAGAGAGAAAGACAGACATACAGTACACACTCACACACACACATACAGAGAGAGAGAGGAAGACAGACAGACACACACACATACACACACACACACAGAGAGAGGGAGAGAGAGACAGACACACACACTCAAACAGATGATCCACAAGAAACATACTCCATATGAACTGCAGTAGATAATCATGTAGTTGACAGCACCAGTGAGATGGGATGGGGCCATCTACTAATCAGTGCACGGCCGGGAAGTGCAAATTGACAGCACAAAAGAACACGGAGTGATATGAAACAAAATCCCTGCTGTTGTTTTATGGTAACCAAAAGAAAAATCATGCTTGTATGTCGAGTGCCACTTGGAAACAACACCAATAATAAACAGTGCCCGGGGAGCCTATTCAGACAGCGCCATTTCCAGGAAAGTGCGGTCGTGTCGTGTACTCCATGCGGCTTCACTTCCCTGTCAATCAGCCGTGCTGTATGTGTCATTCGTCGGCCTCACCTTGAGACAGGTCATCGTCCAACCGCAGTCTGCCCGTAATGATCTGCCTGGGGCTGCCGAAGGGGAGGAAGCCGGAGACCATGCTGTACAAGGTCACGCCGACAGACCAGACCGTGGCGGGGCCGGCGTGGTACTTCCCCCGGAGAAACCACTCTGGAGGAATGTAATCCAGAGTGCCTGCAGAAGGGACAAACATATGGATGAAGGAAAAACAACTTTGCCCCTTGTTTGGATTTGCCCTTTTAAGACTTTATTTAAACAGTTATTTACTATTCTCTGTTATTCTACTATTTTCTTTTATTTATCTAAAGCGCATTGAATTATGTCTATGTATAAAATGTGCTGCCTTGCCTTGCCTTGCCTTACTACCAGGCAAACATGAAGAGGTAGCGCATCTCTTTGTAATGCTACAATACATATTCAAGGCAGTGTATACTATACATGTATCTAGCTTCAGAGAAATGAGGCTTATCAATATTCAAGAGGTGTAAATGCCGACTTATCCTCACATCAAGACATGAAAAGACTATTGTGAGTAGACTGTTCAAAATATGACATTTTCAGAAGCAAAGAGATATTAATATATGCTTTAAAAAGCCCAACGACAAGTCAATCCCCCTGACCTGCGAAATCCTTGTAGGCAGTGCTCTTCCACAGGTCTCCGCAACCAAAGTCAAACAGCTTGATGGCGTGCGTGTCCGTGCGGATCAGGATGTTCTCCGGCTTGACGTCGCGGTGGAGAACGCCGCGGCGTGCGCAGTGGAGCAGGGCGCCGATCAGCTGCGTGGTCACCCGGCGGGCCAGGCCCTCATCCACGCGGCCGCCGCGGTCCAGGCAGAAGGCCAGGAGGTCCTGGCAGGGCTCGGGCCGCTCCAGCACCAGGGCGTACTGGGTCTGCAGGTTGAACCAGTCCAGCACGTGGAGGACGCCGGCGCTCTCGGGCGCCGCACACACGCGCTTCATCAAGGCCACCTCCAGCG
Organism: Sardina pilchardus; assembly: GCF_963854185.1. Taxonomy (NCBI): domain Eukaryota; kingdom Metazoa; phylum Chordata; class Actinopteri; order Clupeiformes; family Clupeidae; genus Sardina; species Sardina pilchardus. Next base: position 12,646,678 of record NC_084999.1, on the reverse strand, counting down.
GGAGAGGACCCTCAAATTCGGGCTGAGGAAGGGACGCGGGGGGGGGATCGGAGACCGTGGACATGAGTGGACAAGATAACAGCACAAAAATAAAAGCACAAAATAATGCACAAAATAAGTGGTAGAGAGATACTGAAAAACACTGTAGGGATGTTGGGATGTACTTATAAATAGCTAAGCAGATTTCAAAGGCAGATATTGTGTAATGGGGGGCCATACTCACAAGCTCTATCTCTTCCTCGGCTTGGAGTTTGGACACAAATTTAATTGCCACCTGACATGAGAGAAAAAAAAAACTCAGCTTATGCTCATAGTGAATCATTATTTGCATGGAGTCAAAAGCAACCTATTTGAATAACTGAGACTGTGCTTGAACTATAATGGAGAGTATGGATGTGAAAATGACGCAGGCTATACAAGTTTTGATAAGATCAAAAAAGATCAAAACTTTTCACAGAATTTTGATGGAAATACACCACAGGTTTCTTTGAATAGAACATACATATGGTTCCACAGTCTCTACATCCTATTAAGGAGTACTGCTATCAGGGCAGCCCAGGTCGTACAAGGCACAACTAATCCTTCTCATGGTCATGCCAGGAACAAAATTCACAAATCCTTTGCTATGCACTGTTTGAGCCCACAGCACGGACTGTGGCCCCTGTCAGGAGAAAGGACATTTCTTCTGAAGGTAGGTGGAAGGGACTGTGTGAGGATATTAGTTGAACTACTCTTACCGGTAATCCGTCGAACTTTCGCACTCCACTGAAAACAGACCCATACCCACCTTTCCCTAGTAATGGCCCCTTCTGATAAAGCCGCTCCAAGCGTGCTGAGAAAATAATATTGTAATTTAGTTCAGTCATAGATAATTATCTTGTGATACAGTACGTTGGCAGAACAGTTGTTTTGTTTCATTATCCAGCAAAGAATTCTGGGGACATTTCCAGTAGCCTCAATTAAGTGCACACAAATGTTAGACATTGAAATTTTACGATATGACATTCAATTAGTTCCACTGTGTGAACAGCATTAATTTAAACATTGCATGAAGAGCCAAAAGTTTATATCAAGCTCTAACATTTTAATCAGTAATTTTCTTTAGCACTACCAGTAGTCCGTCATGTGTAATATATCTTGTTGACATTTTGACATTTTCTGCACGCATGGGAACCTTTGCGCGGGGCTTTGGCAGGTCTGACAGCCTCAGAGGAATCTGTGCTTTCAGGCTGCTCAGAGGACTGCTGGAGCCTCCCTGACTTCCTCCTCCTTTTTGGACGGTGCTCATCTTGTAGGGGGACAGGCCTCTTCGAGGGCCCTGGCATCTCATCTCCTGGGCAGGGCTCATGTGCAAGGGCTTCGGCCAGCGTCTGAGCCAGGTCAGTGGGATGACTCTTCCCGAGGCGGTATCTGTGCCCCACCATCTTGGACGTCATGGCTGGGCGTCTCTGCATTCTCCTCAGAGGCCCTTCATGGAGGGTCTGGGGGCTGAGCCGAGCGCCGCCAGGGGACCTGGCCAGGGAGTAAGTGGTGGAGCTGCAGCTTGAGCTAGAGCTGCATCTCAGCGCCGCCAGCCTCCGCCCCGATGGCCTCGTAGAGCTCCGAGACCTCTTCCTCTTACCCCGGCCCCTTTTGTGGCCTTTGGGAGGTTCATCATTGTCTGATGCTGAGAGGAGAACATTGCAATAGTTAGCTGCAGAGCCATAAGAGAGAAAGTGTTTTATCTGCCGCTCTTGTTTAGCTGTTGATAGATATGCTGAGGGGAGAACATTGCAATTAGATAGCTGTTGTACAATGGTAGCCTATAAACATAAATAACTATATAATGGTAATTTATTTACCTGAAGTCATCCCCTTTGGACCATAACCATAACCATAACCATAAACCTAAAGACCCATGTCATACAGTAGGCTATATGACGTTAGATAAGGACACTCCATGCCAGATGACGTCACAGTTATTTAATCTTTTGCGAGGAAGAAATGCGCGTTTGGTTTTCTGTAAATCTTTTCAGGCTATTTTTTTTTATTGTTATTACCTTCGTCGTCTAGAATTTCAGCCTCAAATATTTCCTGAGCTTCTGTGAACTAACCGTCATTACTTACAATCCCCACATGGGTGATGTTTTCGTTGTCAATCTCACAGAGTGTCACATCAGACTTAGATGGCGGATGCAGGAAAAATCATTTCAACATTTCAAGGGACTTGTTTGATAGTGTCAAAACAAAACTCAAATGTGTTCATTCCCTCTGGACAATCTGGGTGACTCTTCAGTAGCCTTTCTACATGCGTAACAGCAGTGTGACGACTTGACAGAATGATGCGCGTGAAGGCTTTGGTGAGCAGTCATACCGATACTGTGCCGCCAATCATGTAGGCTATGCATGGATAACGAGTGTGGCGAGTGGAAAAATGACACCATGTAGGCCTACTAGTCTAGTCGTAATTTCTTCAACCCAGAAATGTTGAGTACCCTAAAGTTTTATTGCAGAAATGTAATCTATAGGCCTAATAGATGGAATTTTACTTGGTTGCCTAAAGTTGCACTTTGGGCAATTTGCATAATTAGCATAAATATATAGGCAATTATCTTAAGGTGAATAGGGTGCAGGTGAATAGGGTAAAAAAAATAAATAATAGATATCACTATGAAACTTTCTTAGTTGGTTACTTGTGCTAAGATGAGAAAAAAATGTATTGCATGTTTTTTGCCTCCTTACCAGGTTCCTTTAAAGGTTTTCACCAACTCAGCCCTCCAAGTATACATGTTTACTTTGGAAAAAAGAAACATTTTGAGCCTGGCTTTATCACACTATCTGATTTTGTGTGTATGCAAATTAGAGCCTTTTTTATGAGATAGGGCCTAATTTGCATATGTAAACATTAAAATATAACAAACATGCAATACATTTTTTTCTCATCTTAACACAAGTAACCAACTGAGAAAGTTTCATAGTGATATCTATTATTTATTTTTTTTACCCTATTAACCTGCACCCTATTCGCCTTAATTGGCTATATATTTATGCTAATTATGCAAATTGCCCAAAGTGCAACTTTAGGCAACCAAGTTGAATTTCATCCACAAGGCCTATAGATTACATTTATGCAATAAAACTTTAGGGTACTCAACATTTCTGGGTTTACTATTGGGCCTATGGGGATTACGACTAGACTATACATCAGGTCTGTATTCATTTTAGAATAGGAAACATGGAAACGGAGCCATCTAAAAGAAGATTGTTCTGTGATAAGCTCTTTGAAATTGCCCGTGTCGTGTGCAGCTGAGCAGTCGTGGCCAAGTTAATTTGCAAATGCATGTTAGCAAAAAGAAAACTATGGCTACAACAGTTGTAACATTACAACATTGAAACGATTGGATAATCTTTCAATTAAATAATTATAGCCAATGTAATGTTCAGGTAATGCTAGAAAATAAAGGGATAATGTAATGTATTTTGGTATAAATTAAGTTTGATGCAATAGGCTAGGACAAATAACACACCTGTCGAACCCATAGATTCTACACTCTGCATTAGTTTTATCAGGTTTGAACACAAATGTATGAATAATAACTTTAACAGCACAAAGACAACACCAAATATCAGTTAACAGTTAAAAGCCTTTACCAGTGTCAGCTGGGCTGCCGCTGTCAACATGCTTTTATGTAGCTCACTAGTCAGACCAAAACTCCATCTCCATGCATGGTCATTCTGCCTCATAATGTCAGACACTGCTGACAATTTTACAGCTGCAAAACTTTGTGGCCTGCCAATTGAATAATGTAGGCTACCTATAGGGTGGTCTGTCAAGGGTGGTCCTCGCTGCCTTTGGAACAGGAGAGTATATTCGGCAAGACCGCAGTATTCTCTAACAGCAACATCTAAATACCAAGAGGAAAGACTATGATTAAAAAAAATGACAAGGTTGTGTGCATAGCCTATATCTTAACACACGTGGGTGTGCTGCCTGTGCCCTTAAAAAATGAGCAAGAGGTGACCAGTTAATAAGCTCTTATCCGAATATCTTGACAGGACTCTTGGCTATTTCGCCCACCAGTGTGTTTCATGTCATTTTTTGTGAACCACCTCTGTTGTTGGCCTCATTTTCTCCCAAGACTATGGCTAAATGTAACTTATTCCTCCTCTGGGAAACATCCACCCGAGCTCCACATAGTCCCTTAGTTGTGTTGTCTCTGGACAATTGTCTCTATGAGGTGTATGCAACACAACTGTTATTTCTCTCCAGCTGACTGAGATGTGAGATGTGTCAACTGGGGATGGAGGTGGGGGGTTTCTGGTGTTAATCACAGCAGGATGCCAATAAGCAATCCTATAGTATAATCAGAGGTACCTTTCTGGTATTACATTATTGCAGATACTGTTAAAATGATGTCATGTCTCAATTATTGGCTTACGTCATAATGGGAAGATGCAGTGCAAAATTACTTTTTGAATCTAAACAATATGCAGAAAACGGTCTTTCTTTGTTTTGGGAGATACAGTACAGGGATGTCTTTAGTCTCCCGTGAAGTTACACTTGGGGGATATTCCTCCTGTCTCAGTGTATTTAGATGGATGTAAAGTACAGAAAGAAAATTAAATAATTAAGATGGTGGTTAGATGATTCAAAACCTACAGAGGGGATGGGGAGGGCGGGGAGGGCTTATGCAACTCTTCAACATAAGCAATCCTATAGTAGGCTAGCCAATAATCACAGGTACCTTTCTGGTATTACATTATTGCAGATACTGTTACAAAGAAAATGAAATAATTAAGATGATGGTTAGATGATTCAAAACCTACAGAGGGGATGGGGGGGAGGGGGGCACCAATCAAAAGACAAACTAATGGTCTTATGCAACTCTTCAACATGTAATGAGAGTATTTAAAGGTTATTTACCTGCCATGAGCTTTCTGTTAATGGCCATCACTTGGACACAACGGCATCCCCCTGGGTTAAATGCAGTCCCTTGGGAGAGAATCGAGAGATGGTCCTCGAGAAGAAGACCATGTTATGCTTTCAAAAACCACTGGTCGATGGTGCCGCAAAATGAAACTGTCAGGCCCCATACTTTCCATAATATGAGATGTGTGAAGGTGCAGTTAATCACCAGTCTGATTGGGGCACATTTCCATGATTACATGATGACATGCGTTTAGATGAGGGGGATGGAGAGGGGTAGGTGGGTGGGAGGGAGAGACTCGATAACACAGAGAGGGTTTTCAACAGCATCATACTGTACTGTTGATTACATTCTAGTCAGTGTGGTGATGCCTGGGGTGCATAAGACAGATTTTTCAACAGGGATTTGATTGTTATGAATAGTGCAGTTCCCCCCCACCTCAAATGGATGGAATGGAATTGAAAGGCACAGCAATGAAAGAGAGAGAGAGAGAGAGAGAGAGAGAGAGAGAGAGAGAGAGAGAGAGGAGCACAGATATAAAAAGACTTGTTTACTTGCAGACAGACTTGGGTGGCATAAAGGGAAAGGTTTGTCATTCAAGCGTATGTCAGGATCGAAGAGTACGTTTTGATGCACAGTATATGGCTTGCGCCAAGCTGCTGCTGGATGCCATCTGATTTACTGTTCTAGGTCAGAAGAGTCAATACTCTTTTCACTTTGGATGTCAAATAATGGACGAGAAAAAAAACTGTTTACTTACCACTATTACTTTGAACTGTTGACAGTATAAATTATCATCTTGGCAATTCTTTTGGAACTTTGTTGAATGGCTAATTTTCCATTCTTCTTTCTTTATTTATTATACTCCAGTGTCATATTTGTCCTCTTTTGGCAGAAGCAGGCCTGATTGGTAGTCTAGTCACAGGCATAGGGCAGAATTAATGGCATTTTCACATGTGCTGAACAAATCCATTAAGCCCAGAATTATATTCATTTCATACTCTATTGCCCACTCGTTTGGGAGTGAATGCATTGTGAAGGCACGCACTGGAATTATCACATGTCCTGCCAATGCCTCATGCAGCTCACTGAATCCCATTGAAAACAAGTCATTCACAATCAAAACAGTCAACAGTCACAGACAACACTTCCCCAGAGACATTTTCTGAGGAATGTTGTGTGTTTGGAATTATTTGAATTTCAAAACTGAATATTAATAGAGGAAAGAATCATTCCGATCAAATCACTCAAATCAAACCGAGGTGAAGATGTTGTTATTTCATAGATCTGAAATTTAAATCTCTGTCTTTCCGGGAAAAAAAAGTATGTAGCTCATTGCCATTAAAACCTCCATTTGAAAGTGACATCTGATCTCGCTTGAAAAGGTGTGGGGTGGGTTGCAGCATTGGTTAAGTGTATGCTTTAACTGAGCCCGTTTGGCCTCTAGACTCTAATAATAGTCATTATGGGATGTTGAGACACATACAGTACTGCGCCAGTGACACACAGAGCTGATGTGAACCCTTAGTGACTCTTGAAATGTTCCGGACAAAATATTTAGTCTCATTACTTCGAGTTCAACCACTTTTCAGTTCTGGAGGAACCCGCACACAGAAAAGACAGGGACAGCAAAGCTGTGACGACCAGGGCTAGTTCCTGTTAGCGGCTGCTTACTCCTCAACTCTCCTCCTTTAGCCCGTGTGGTATTTATAGACACTAGCGGTAGTCTGTGCTTTCTGTTAAAATAAAATATTTCTGTGTAATGAAAATGTCCTCGGCCTCACGTCTCGTCATGTCCTGTAGTGTCCAAACCACTGCTGCTTTCTTGTTGACGTCCACAAAGCCTCCACACTCTGGGCATGACACAAGAAAGCACTGAACGTTCTTCAATTACGCATACATCTATTTACAAAGCTCATAATTACACACACACACACACACACTCACACTCACACTCACACTCACACTCACACTCACACTCACACTCACACTCACACTCACACTCACACATACACACACATATACAGGCTGTCTAGTTCTGTTCATAATAAACATCCAAATAAACCAAGGCTGGCACCAGGCTCTCTCTGCTGCCCATCAACATAACAACCCCTGATTCCATGTCAATTGGTGTGATAATAAGGTCAGAAAATTGGAAGACGCCAGAAACTAATGAGGATGCATAGAAGAGTGATGTTCTGATATGGCCAGTAGGGGATGCTCTTCTGCTTTCCAAAATAACAAATGATACTGTAGGCCCTCTAGTCTCGGAGACTGATAAGGTGCTTCTCAACATGCCTCCTCGATCCTCGATCCTCGAGGGGCGTTCCCACTAATCTATAACTAACACTGGATAGACTATCCCATTGTCTTCGCCCCATCATTCTTTATGTAGATCAGTAAGGATCGAGGCCCGAGGAACGAGTGAGGATGTATAAAAGCCAAAATGAGAGGCACCCATAGTCTTTCTGACACATGTAAGTGACAATCCACCTAGTGTTCTCCTCCAACCAACAAGACTACAGCCCGCCTTGTGATAGGACTCCTATCCGAGCTACGAGCAGACAATGGATCTGCTCAGAGGCAGTGCACTGACAGATGTGATGTGCTCCCCGATAGGGAATATTCTTGGTGAGCACGGTGGACTTAGTCATCAAAAGCCATCTGGAGGAGACGGAGACTGGGGGGAAAAAAACTGCTCTGACATTTTAAGATGTGTGCAGCGTTTAAGGGTTTCAGAAAAGGGCCCGAAGTACTCAAGTCTCAAACGTCCTTTGACTCCTCCACTCTCCACGGCTGTGCGGATCTCTAGATAGTCAAGCAGCTTTTAACTGTCTCACAAGCACTCAGCGAGCTAGGTGTTCCCATCCATTTTTAAAATGTCTCTTTTTAAAGTAGACTTCAGACTTGAGAAAACTTACCATTCAGGAAATGCATGTTTGAGCAAGGAAGTTGACTGCTGACGGGAACAACAAAAAAAAAAACTGACAACAAACAGGGATGATGACACAATACTTTGTAATCGGAAACTATTTTCTAAGACAAGCATTTATTCACCTGCTCTTTCTGCGACAATTCAAGTGGGAACCTCTTTGTCATGCAAAGGTGACCGTAGAGAACAGATTCTGGGCCCGGCAAGCGGCAACCACTGCGGTCCCAGCTGGGTATGAGGGGAACCAGCTGGCCATCCATCCATCAGTTTCAGCGAGTTAAGCAGTGGTCTTTCATTTAGCTTCAGCCATGCATCTCAAAACGCTTCATAGAATGCTTCATAGAATGCGGAGGCTTTGGCTGAGGCGGGTGTAACAGTCCTAGTAGTAAAATGTACTACACTCTTAAAACGAATGTGTTGAAAAATAACACAACTTGTGTTGTTTTTAACACATCTCAATGTCCGAATAGGGACAGTACAGTTTGTGTTTTTTCCCCAACACATTTGCTTTGAGAGTGTAGATTCAACTTCACAAAAATGTAATAACAATAAGGACTGAGGAAGGAAAAGGGCGCCCACACATTCCAAGTGATGTTTTCCAGAGCGAACTGTGGGGCAAACATTTTAATTCCAGAGAAGTATTACAGCATATTTCATGTTCTTCTCCAGAGTGAAAGACCTCCTTTGTAAAGGAATTTTAACAAGGACCCAAATGAATCCATGAACAAAGCTACTACAGTTAAGCTCTACCATCACATTACAAAACCTCTAGGAATGGAACAATGGTACCGACTAGCTACTGCAACATGTGCTCAACATTCACAGTAATTTGGGGAATGATTTGAACTGTGAACTGGGTATCCAATGGACCTGAAGTGTTAGATAGATAGTGTGAGATTTTCAGGGTTTCCATGACCCCAAGGCAAAAGGATTTTAGGCACTCTCTCAATTTTAGGCAACTCCAATTACTGTAGACTGAACAGGCTGTGTTCACTCAGATTTGTATTGTCACAGACTTCTCACCCATGTAGGGGTCTGATGTTGATAAACTACTGGGGACCGCTGACATGCCTGGCACTGTGTGGGGGGGAAATTCCACAGCTTTGGACTCTTCCAAGAAAAAAAAAAAGCTGCGAGAGGAAATCCAATCCAATAACTCAACCTGGTCAGTGTGTTCCGCTGTAACAGAAATAGTCCAAAGGGCAACTGGTCATCGGATTTGCAAGCCAACTCGTGCGGAGCGGTTGCCTGCCTGCTGACACAGAAAGACAGAGACAGACAGACAGAGAGAGAGAGAGAAGCAGAGAGAGAGAGAGAGAGAGAGAGAGCTGAAGGTGTAGGAGGATTAGCCTGCGTGATGACATTAATCCCGGATGCTGCGTTACCGCTCTGCCTGCTGAGAGGTGAGGTCATGACCTCTCCTGACAAACAGGAACTCCAGGAACACTGATACCACTTCCTCCAAATCGGTAGCCCCAAAGATTATTTTTAAAAAATGACTGAAAACACATGATTGATACATGGAAATTTCAGGAAACCGACTACATAAGGAACTTATGAATGGAAGGGGACATTATGTAATGAATTTAGGGGTGGAGGTTGTTTGCTGTGCACACAAAGAATATTTTATTATTATCATTACCTCCGCCAAGGAGGTTATGTTTTCTCCGGGGGTTTGTTTGTCAGTCTGTCTGTTTGTTTGCTAGATAACTCAAAAAGTTATGGATGAAATTTTCAGGAAAAGGTCTGAAATGACCCAGGAATTAACTATTACATTTTGGGAGTGATCCGGATCACCGTCTGGATCCAGGAGGCACTTGGCGAAGGTCTGTGCTCTCTGAGTGCTTTTCTAGTTATTATTATTATTATTATTACAGTAAATGTGACTTATTTATATTTTTAGAACAGCAAGTTCTCAGAAGGATCCGTCATGACCTCTAACACTGCCATGAGTCACCACCGTCACCACCACGTCAATAAAACACAGGAGTCAGAGTTTTCAGTAATAATACACTGTATTTCTTTCCTCAGAAAAAATTAGTATCTAATAATGATATGCTTGATTACATTCTTGTTTAAGCCCTTTCATTCATTTTTTTTTTTTTTGTAAGATCAGGTGAGGGAACAAACCATATTCAAGGACTGAAAACAACCCAAGAGAAGGATTTTGTCTTTTTAAATTACAATAAAATTGAATGGTTCACTCCAACTAATCCAAACCCCCAAAAACAGACAAATTACATTGTTCAGAATCAGTACATATTACAACTCAGTTTTTTTTTTTTTTTTAAATGCATAATTTCCCTCGCATCTTCTGTCCCGAACATTATTGCTCACGGTCTAGGTGCAAAAACGCGTCATCTCAGGTTTTGCAGATTCCACTTTTGCTCTGTCTAGCATCCTTTCCACTTTGGGTCCAAAGAGTTCATTTGGGTTTTAGTCCCGGTTCTAGTTGCCCTTTGGTAGCGCTTAAGGCCATTTTCTCCAGTGTTCTGAAAGGCTTGTGGACACGAGTCCCTTGGTCCAAGCGCCTTTACTTCGTTAAAGTTTGAGAAGAGAAGTACTGGTTGTACAGTTGTTCCAGAATCTGAGGCCATTTCAAAGGGCAGAAATTCAAACTAAATTAGAGAGAAAAAAAATCTGTACAAAATTTACAACACTGGCAAGACTGAGACAAGTAATCTTACATGAAGAACTGGATTAAGATTTTAGTTAAAATGTGTGTGTGCGGGTGAGGTTGGGGGTTATGGGGGTTAAATGAACTTGCATGAATAGTTTCTGGCGTAAAATGTAGCCAGACTTTACAATTTATCCAGACCACACTTCAGTTTTGGTCTCTTTGTTACTGTTAATTCCTTGGACAATTGACTTCATAACTACCTGAAGTCAACTACTAACATTAAAAACCAGTTCAAACATAGGACAGCAAGATCAAGTCAAAGATACATTTCCGTAAACCCATATGAATTAGTTTTTAAAAGCCATGAGGTTTTGTGTGCACAAGCAGAAGCTGACAGAACTGTTTCCATGGTAAAAAGTAGACAGCAAATATCAGTTCTGTGTTAATGCAAACTTCTTCTTGCATATTAGTTCGAACAGTCAATGCTCTTTATTTTAAAAACAAACACAAAGTATCCCTTTTCAATGTCAGTTTTCGCTTGTAGATAATGACATTTACACAGTTACGGTTCCTTTTTTGAGGATAATAGAAGCATTTGTACTGGATGTTCACATTCACCTGTGGTTTACGAGTTAAGTAATACCGGGCCTAATCACTGTAGTAATGCATTCAGGCGTTGACTTTAATTCAAGGAGTGTCACAACGCTGCTTCCTCAAAAACAACATCTGCTCGCATGTCTCGATTCCTGTTTGAAGAGTCACGAGTTCACCACAGCGTCACACAGAAACTCACATACATACTTACAGGCCTGCCCACTCACCCACACACACACACACACACACACGCTCACACACACTCGATGGGGGTTGGCTGGGAGAAGGGAGGGAAAAGAGGGACGGCTTTCGAATCGGACAGACACCGGGCGCTTCCTCCGACACTACGCTCACTTCCTCCCGAGTAAGAGGCCCTGTGAGGTGACGGGACGTGACGTAGAGCTGGGCAGGAGGGCACGGCGGGGCCTGGGCTGTGCCAGATGCTTGGACGAGGAGGACATCTGCGGCTGATGCAACCATCACCAGCACCATGGGTCTTATCTACGTAACCAACACCAACAACTAACCATCCTTAACTTTTATGTAAATTATGATGTAAGCAAATAATTGATAGGACCCCAGGAAGAATAGCTGGTCTGACCAGGCTAATGGGGATCCAAATAAAAATCCAAATCCAAAATCCATCAGCAGAGACTACTGTGCATCTCTGGACTAGAGGCCGGCATTCTCTCTTCCTCTTTCTCCTCGACGTTAGGCCTAGAACCTGATTTTTTTTTTTTTTTTTCAGCTGATTTACATAAAGCTGACAAGGGGTTTCCATAAAACTGTGCTATCAAATATAGACTTGTAATCTATAACTCTTCAAATTCCTAGATCCATATCATATACAGCCGCAACACAGAGGAGTGTGTAAAACATAAGTAAGCGTCCGTCATGTTGTGCCGTGGTCCATGGACTCCATTCTTCTAGGACTGAAACATGGCTTTCACTTTTACTTTGTTAACTGGACTTTCCCTGAAAAACGAGAAGAATAAACTTGCTCCCCTGGAGGGTCAGAAGGCACAGTGGCGGTAAAGCCATTGACATAGGCTTAGTTTTGGGAACCTGCATAAAATAACCACACACACACACACACACACACACACACACACACACACACACAAACACACACACACAACACTTTAAGAGCTAGCAGTCTCCAAAGTGACACACTGATTTGTCTTAAGCAAGTATTCATTTGACTGGCATTATCTATTCAGGACTAAAATGCACTTGGATGCAAACTACCAGGCAATATGACTGGGAAGTATCTTGGAGACGGGGGTGGGGGGGGTGGGGGTGCATCTCTGTTCTAGAAAAAGGAAGGTAGACGGTACAAAAATACTGATTCCGATTCTGAACCTAGACACCTAGAGTGCATCTTCTCAATGTCGTCGTCGTCGTACGCCTAAAAGCTGAGCGCGAGAGATTATTTACAGCCTGTGCTCGAGCACCAGCACCATGCTCTTCCCTGCCGTGACGTCGGCATGGCGGCATCCGCTGCGCACCATGTAAGGTCCAAAGGTAGCGAAAAACAGAAACGCACGAACGCAAAAAAAAGCCTGAGAGGACGAAAGCTGCTCACCGCCTCACACCAAAGGCTGGATGGAGTCTGCCGAGAGAGAGAGAGAGAGAGAGAGAGAGGACAGAGAGAGAGAAGAGAGAGAGACTGTGGGAAAGGGCAGCGTGAGCGATGGCGCTCCTGTAGTGAGACTGTGCGGAGAGACACACAGCCTGCTGGAGCAGTGTTAGGGCGCGAGGGGTAAAGCGGCGGGAGGGAAGCTTCGCCTAGTGTTTTAGTCTTTATGGAGGACTTGCACCTTATTTTATTAATCCACCAGCACAAGGGATGCTGTCCTCACAGCTGGTAGACTTCAACAATTCGTTTTGGACATTTACTGCAGCACGGACAGCATGTTGGAAGTGAATCAGGAGAGTTCATAGCAGTTCTGCAAGAGGAAGAGCTGCAGAAGAGTTAAAGTATATTAGAGTGGGCAAGAGGATGAGCAGAATGAAGTCAACAAGCTCTGAGTGGACATTGATTAATGTTCGTGGAGACCCAGCTTTGGGGCGGCTAAGGGGGGGGTAGGAGGGTCACCAGAGGGAGGTGGACGTGGGAACGGACCCTCGGCCGGTCTCTCAGTCACTGCTGTCTTCGTCGTCGTCGTCGTCGGACAGGTTGTTGCGTCCGTACGGGTCGGCGCGCGGGACCGTGTGCAGCCCGGCGCCGAGGGACAGCTGCTCGTAGCAGAAGCCGCAGACGCGCACGGGCTTGGACGACTGGCTGGGCAGCAGGAACTTCTTCTCCGAGCACGGGCCGCACACCACGAAGCCGCACTTGCGGCAGTGGTGCCGCCGGCTCACCGGCGTGAACTTGACCTTCTGGCAGCGCATGCAGACGGTCGCCTCCGAGTCGGGCACCCAGACGGCGGCGTGCTCGCCGGTCGGCGCCTTGCCGCTCTTGGCCAGCAGGTCCGTCACGCACTTGCCGATGTGGCTCATCCACTCGGACTTCTCGGTGGCGGTGGCGGCGTAGACGGCGAAGGACTTGGTGGGCGTCTTGATGAGCCAGCCGTTGCGCAGGTCGCCCTCGTCCTCCACCGTGTCGATGGTGACGCTCTCCAGCGGGATGATGTGCTGCTTGTTGTACTTCTTCTTCTGGATGACGATGTTGCCGTACACCAGGATGTCGTTGAAGAGGAAGAACTGCCGCGCCTTGGGCTTCTTGCGGCACAGCTTGGTCAGCACGCCCTCGCCGATGAGCACGCGGCCCGGGATGGCCAGCGGCTGACCCGCCGTGCCGAAGCAGCCCTCCACCACCGCGATGCGCTTCGAATTCGCCTCGCTGTTCGCCAGCCGGTCCACCATCTTTCCTTCACCTGGGAGGGGATGAGAGAGAGAGACAGAGAGAGAGAGAGAGAGAAAGAAAGAGAAACAGACAGAGACAGAAAGAGAGAGAGAGAGAGACAGAGAGAGAAAGATTATCTTCACAATATTCCTCCAGTGTCTGGACAGATTTGAAATTAAATGACATTTCAAAACATCTATGATTGTACAACCTATGCCAATAAAGACTGCTAAAACCACACAATCCGTTCCAAATCTTTCATTATGTTTCCTGAGAACAAACACACACAAAAAGTCCCCCGTGTCAGAGGACAGAAGACATTCAGACACCGCAAAACAATTTTGTGTTGGGGGGAGAACACCCTCCGCCGTCACCTCCTGTGTGTTTGGCACCTCGCCCCGTGAGGTTTCACACTGTAAAAGGTTAGCCTTTTAGAGCGCGCGGCACGCCGCTCATCTGCACACACACACACACACACACACACACACACACACGCCATTTTCTAATCCCTGCCCTTCCTGCTCATTAGCATGAATGCTCCGTCCAAACGATTTAATTAATTACCGCTCGCAACCAACACACTGAGACACCTGTGAACCAGCCGGAGCTCTTCACAAAGGTAGGAGCTACTGACCTACATACTCGCGCGCACACACAGACACACACACACAGACACACACAGACACACACACACACACACACACACACACACACACACACACACACACACACACACACACACACACACACACACACACACACACACACACACACACACACACACACTTTGCTCCCTAATGTCCCGGACATGGTTTTACAGACAGGTGTGAAAAGAGCTCTCTTCCTGTTGTGTCTTGACTTGACCTATTCAAAGGTCATGTGCGGTGACACTGCAAGGAGCCTAGATGTTTTATCTCTAGTGGTTTTCCATTCTCCTCTCTTATCATCCTCCTCTGCAGACAGGTGGCTCTCAGTGAGCATCTGTGTGCAGGCTGTGGCACACAATGAGCTAAAAATGACAACTGGCACATGTTGGAATTGAGCAGGGAGAGGAAAAGAACCGAGGTGGGCATAGAAGCAGCCCCTGTGCAAGAATGTGCACATCACTCTCTCTGTGTGTGTGTGTGTGTGTGTGTGTGTGTGTTTGTGTGTATGAGTGAGAGTGAGTGAGAGTGAGAGAGAGAGTGTGTGTGCGTGTGTCTGTGGCGCATCAGCAACCCTCTTGAACCTTCAACAACAATAATCTGTTTTAATTAACAGAACTAGTTGCTGCAACGCCTAGATTAGATGGTATTAAATGAGATGAAGAGTCTGAGTAGAGTAGCACAGAGAGAGAGAGTGAGAGAGCGAGAGAGAGAGCGAGACCGAGAAAGCGAGCGCACACACAGTAGCCCTGGCATCACAGGATGCACTGAAATTGAAAGCCGCACAGAGTGAGAGCAGGTGCCAAACAACACGACACAAATTCCCCGCGCACCGCACAGCCGCACAGCCAGCCACACACACACACACACACACACACACACACACACACACACACACACACACCCCCTCACCAGAGAGCTCTGTGAGGTTTTCTGTGAAGCCTGCACGCCTGATCAGAGCCCTGCTGAGGTGCGAGGTGAGCCAGCGCCCCTCCGGCTCCACTACAGAGGCCTGCAGCTGACCCCCAGAGCCAATACGGCTCACCCCTCTTTGAACAGAGACCAGATAAAAAGAAGAGGGCTGGCACTTCCTCTCTCTCTCTCTCTCTCTCTCTCTCTCTCTCTGTCTCTTTCTCGCTCTCTCTCTCTCTCTCGCTCTCTCTCTCTCGTTCCAGCCCTGTCACAAGCCGAGTAATCACTGGGGCATAGAGTAAATGGCTAGGATGAAATGAAGAGAGAGGAGAGGGAGCGGGAGACAGGCAGAGAAGGAGGGAGAGAGAGAGGGTGGAGAAGAAGGGAAAGAGAGAGAGAGAGGCAAATGGGGGGGGGGCTGAGGGGGGCAGTGTGTGTGTGGGGGGGGGGGTCGCGACAAGGGAAAAGAGGGGCAGCACATCAGAAAGAGGGTGTGAGAGAGAAAGAGAGAGTGTTTCTATATGAAAGAGAACGATGGAGAGAACAGAAAAGAGAGAGAGAAAGATAGAAAGATAAGATAGCTAGACAGAGGGACAGACAGTGGAAGGCCTGAGGACAGAGAGAGTCACTAAGGGAGCAAAACAAGTGAGGCTGATCTGATTTCATTTCAGACGGAAGTGGCACAGCAGCAGTGGCACAGTCCTGATAGATGCCTCTGCACAGGGCCGGCCTGCAGAGGTGAGGACCAAATGGACCCCGCCACGGGGGGGAGAGGTGAGGACTCATCCAAATGGACCCCGCCACGGGGGGAGAGACTCGGCTGCAGAGGTGAGGACTCATCCAAATGGACCCCGCCACGGGGGGAGAGACTCGGCTGCAGAGGTGAGGACTCATCCAAATGGACCCCGCCACAGGGGGAGAGACTCGGCTGCAGAGGTGAGGACTCATCCAAATGGACCCCCCCCCACTCATGGAGCCGCATATCTCTCACGCGGGTGCAATGTCCTAGACGGGAGGCACGGGCGCAGCGCACGCATGCATGCTGCCCCACATCATTTGGCCAATATGAGAGTCAAAACTACACTAGAAATAATAGATAGCACTCACAGCTATATTTTAAGCTTTTAGAATCACCCCTGGCGCAGTGTGTGTGTGTGTGTATCTATAATATGTTTTTATATACACACGTTGCACCAGGGGCGATAAAAAAAAAAAAGAAGCTTCAAATACAAATGCTTTCGAGCTAGAGTGCGATCTCCTATTTCTAAAGTTTGTTTTGACACAGGATATAGCACCCAGTTGTGAATAAACCATGGTATTGGTTATTGCGTATCGTTTCTGCTGAACAAGCACATGCCTGATCATCTGACTCAGAGGCTCTCTGCCAATACCTGATTTACACACCTGCCTTGTGACAGACACACACACACACACACCTCTGCATCAGGAAGCCACTGATACAGGATCTCAGAGTAACCACACACACACACCTCTGCATCAGGAGGCCACTCGTACAGGAGCTCAGAGTTGCCACACACACACACACACACAAACGAAAATACATAAATATACATGACATGGGTCAAAAACGTGTTATCAAAGCATTTTATCACTAATTACAGAAGATAAACTAGCAATTTGACACAAAGTTTAAAGTAGAGAAATGTAGTGGTATTTATCATGATTTGTATAAAATCATTTTTGCACATTTAATTTAAGGCGGAAACAAAAAAAAGTGCAGTCACGTCTTTCATTGTCATTCACACACAGCCTATAATCTAACTTGTGGCTCCACAGACAGGGTCAAACACATTGCATGCACGCACAGGCCCACACACACGCCCACACACACATCCACACACACATCCACACACACACACACATCCACACACACACACACACACACACACACACACACACACACACACACACACACACACACACACACACACACACACACACACACACACACGCTCCATTGCTCTCTACTGGAGGCTGCAGGCTGGCTCCCGTCCTCTGCTAGTGCTGTGCTGTCAGTGAGGCCACACATCACGGTGTCTCTCCATCTACGGCCGCGCTGATCATTGGCATAATTAGCCCCAGAGATGGCAGTGGGGCCAGAGGGACGCGGCCATGCCATGCCATGCCGTCCCCCAGTGCCCTTGTGGAGGGATCGCATGGCATGGCCCGCTTCCAGACAAACCCCTCTGGCTCCCCAACTTGCAGCCTCTGCCACCGTCGTGCCCATCCCCTTCACGCTGACACACACCATTGCTCTCTACTGGAGGCTGCAGGCCGGGACCCTCCCACACACACACACACACACACACACACACACACACACACACACACACACACACACACACACACACACACACACACACACACACACACACACACACACACACACACACACACACACACACACACACACACGCTCTCTGCTGCAGGCCGGGACCATCCCCTTCACACTGACGCTCAGCCCAGTGGACAGCCAGGATATGGTGCAGTGATAGCCGTCACATGGCTCCCCTGGCCATGTGGGTGGAGGGCAACTGGTGGTGGTGGAGGTGGTGGTGTGTGTGTGTGTGTGTGTGTGTGTGTGTGTGTGTGTGTGTGTGGGCGGGCGGAGGGGGGGGCGGGGGTTGGGGTTGTTGACATGAGGCCGGCTAACGCAGGGACGAGGCCACGCTCTTGCCCTCGACGACGCATGAGCAGCCGGGCGCCCCCGGTGAAGAGGAGGGCGGGCAGTCCATGCATGCAGATACCCTTCACTGGCCACTACGCCGCTCTGATGACGGCCCAACAGTCCAAGGCTAATTAAGTCCATGTACGCAGCTCAGTGA
This sequence comes from Sardina pilchardus, assembly GCF_963854185.1. Taxonomy (NCBI): domain Eukaryota; kingdom Metazoa; phylum Chordata; class Actinopteri; order Clupeiformes; family Clupeidae; genus Sardina; species Sardina pilchardus. The sequence continues at coordinate 12,628,375 of NC_084999.1, read as the reverse complement.
CCTATTAAGGGTCTAATATATTAAATATCCTCCTATGGATGTGCACGGTTTGGAAACAAACAAAAAGAAAACGAGGAAAGAATTAAGAAATTCCACTGCCTACACAAATAGAAGACATATGGCTAAAATCTTTTCCTTCTCGGAGCTAATAAGGCTTAGGTTATTGTCGATAGCAGTGGGTCATGCAAAACCAATTTGTGAAATTCTGAGAGGGAGTCAGTCGTACTACGAACAACCACCGTACAATCTCAGCATGTGACGAGAGGACTCTTATGCAAGATTGTAAGTAAAGAGAAACAGAAAACTTCTGAAAACTGCTGAAAACTGTCTATAAAGAAATGGGAGATGTTCCTACAGTCGGTGGAAAACAAACAGTACCGACTGGAATGGACTTCGGATCAAGTCCAAGAGAAGCACCTTCCTTGTGCTTGAAAAATTACAGCTAGACTTCATGGAGAGAGAGCCAATGCAAAGTCAGAAAAACACTCACAGCAGTTAATGGAACTTCAGTTTCAAAATTCATATTCTTCCTCCTACTCCTCGTTTCGAGTGTGAAGCCCATGGAGGAGATTAAGCACTCTGCCTTAGCCTAGCTTTCGCTACGGAGGAGAGAAGACATTCTTAAACGAGGAGAGGAGGCATGCCAGAGCAGGAACAGGAACACACACACACACACATACACACACACACACTCTTTCTCTGTCTCTCTCTAATGCTCATCCTGCACTGTGACTTGTGACTCATCTATTCTATATCACCACATGGGTGCTGTTGGCGGAGGAGGAAGGCGTCAGATAAAAAGCGGAAATTACAGAATGTCCAGGATGGAGAACCACACACTGCAGAGCCGAGCCGTCCATCCATCCCGACAAACAGACGGCCTTGACGAGCACAATCCTGCCAATTCCCACAAACGGTTTCTTTTTTTTTTTCCTCTTCACAGTGGAGAGCAGCAGCCCACTGTCAAGACTCCCCACTGGCTTCATACAGAGGCTCAGGTGGGAGGGGAGACCAACTGCAGCCCGCAGGTTAGCTCGGTCGTCACAGCAGGCGTCACTGCCCAGGAGAGGGGCATTCAAGGCTCATGCGTAAGGACAACAGGACAACAGGACATCAGTGTGTGTGTGTGTGTGTGTGTGTGTGTGTGTCTTGTGTTTTATGCCTGTGTGTATGCATGTGTGATTGTGTGTGTGTGTGTGTGTGTGTGTGTGTGTGTGTGTGTGTGCGTGTGCGTGTGCGTGTGCGATATGCACGTCTGTCCTTGTTAAAAATGAGCGCCGGGTGTTTATTGAGGGGCTACATCTGTTGTGATGGGACCTGTCTGCATTCACACTGATTCGATGTAATCCGTCCTGTTCTGTGTGGAGTGGAGCCGTGCCACGTTTGCGCTGTGGATGTCAAAAGGCTCTCCGTAATGGAAATAACCCAAACACACACAGACACAAGTGTCCAGGCCACAGCCTGAAGCTGAAACTGAGCAAATTGTTGACTTCGTCCAAAGACACAAAATGTAGCCCTATGCATGTATTTGTGAGGAAGTCCTCTTTGAAACGGAAGTCGCTGATGAGCCGAATTGACTGTAAATGTAATATGTGCCTGGAGGCGCTGGAGTGGAAAGAGGCGTCTCACATAGCCAATCAGATCCGAAAGTAGCCTGAGTTAATTCCCCGGGACTCGATTTCGCCCGTTTCCTGGAGAGTTTTAAGGCCAAGGGCAGACTGACGGCGTGTGAAAGACAAGACATTTAGATAACGCCTCCGACGGCGCTCCGCTCCATCTTACCCGTCCAGCAGCCATCCAGCCATCCATCCATCCATCCATCCATCCATCCAGGGCTAGTGAAGGCGCCTTCACATTACAAGATGGGACACGTTCCAGATGACTCATCAGCATGCTGCTCGCTCTGCAGTGGCCAGCAGCGGCGGGGGGTGGGGGGTGGAGGGGGGCCTGGGGGGGGGGCGGGGGGGGGGGGGGGGGGGGAGGCCAGCGCGCTCAATAGGCTGTCAGTAGGGACAGCGCGGCGCAGGGGCTAGTGGACACAAGGACCAATCCCATTCCCGTGGGGCCTTTTTGCGAAACAGCTGGCCAGTCCACTGCCTGATTTGATTCCACATGGTGATGCACATGGCCAGGGCACTCGCATCAGATGGACTAACAGGAAAACCAGAGGTGCTTTTCTTTTCTTTTTTTTTTCCTCCCCCCCTCGTCTTTTCTCCGGAGCGTGCTCAGAGAGCAAAAACAAACAAGTGGATCGGGTGAACAGATCGGGTCGGAACCGCAGGGAGCCTGAGCCAGAAGGTCTGGGGGACGCTTTTTTATGTCTATTTGCTATACGCTGCGCGCGGGGTCACCCTGGGGCCAGCCGCTGCTCCGATTCTGTCAGCCGGGATGATATGATGAGAGAGGGGGAGGAGAGGACATGTGCCACTCTCCATCATCTCAAACTCCCGCGGACGTGTCAACAGGACAGTGTGACAGTGTGACGTGATTATGACTACCGTGCCGTGCCGTGCCGTGCCGACGCACCACACCGCGACCTGGATTGCGGGAGCGGGAAGTGGGATACCGAATGGGGGGGGAACCAAACAAACAAAAAAGAAACAAACAAAGAAACCTGGCGTCCCAGATACCACCCACCTCCTCATGCAGACATTTTGACAGACCCAAGGAGGACCACTAGCCACATTTCTGGAGGCACCCTCCAAAATAAATTTAAAAAAGACACAACACTGAAGAGGCATAAACAACCAAAAAAGCTCAAATATCAAGCTGACCCAGGGCATGAACGAGGAGACGACTTCCTGTATTTCTGCAATTCATCAGCTGCAACATTACATGGTAGTCAAGGCAAATTGTTACTTACATTGTTGCTCACTTCTCTCTCTCTCTCTCTCTCTCATACACACACACACACAGACACACACACATACACACACACACACACATACACACACACACACTAGCACCCGAGGCGCTTCCCTGAGTCACTGCTCTGAGTCACTCTCTGGTCACCCATAGGAGGAGAGGGTGTGGCCGAGGATGAGCAAATCATTTTCAATTTGCCTCAACAAGAACTCCCTCACATCCACACCCTGTGACCCGACACATCGGCTTGCGTGACTATTGCTAGCAGATACAGGCAAAACGCCGCCTGATCATGTGTAGGGCAAACTCTAATGGCGCAAAAACAAAAGCTGATCCGAGGCATCTGGCTGTGTTTTTTTTTTTTTGTCTGTATGTCGTTATTTCAGACCAGGAAGAGAGTGGTATTTAGCAGATTTTGAAGCAAAGTTATTTGATTAAAGAGCTAATTGCAGGTTGATTTAAAAAAATAAATGAATACTTAATCTTCATCTTTTTTTTAAATGTACAAATGAATAAGATTATGTTTTACAACACCTAAGGACAATTCAGAAAGAAATGTACCTATTTTAAGCAGGCTCCTAGATATCCCTAGCCCGGTTGACACCAGGCCCTTCTCAGCTGTAACCCCAAATTTGCCGGAAGTTCGCCTGGGTTTTCCCAACTTTTGCATTGACTATGACACCACTTAAATCAGAAATTGCCAAACATTTCTGAAGGGTGACCTGCAAAAAGTGAAGAGTTCAGGGGAAGGAAGGAGGAAGCTTGGTGAAAGAGGCAAAGACAAAGATAAGGGTTGAGAAACAGAGGAATGCTTGAAGGGAACTGAACAAGAGAACAAACATAGCCCCTCATAGTCCATGAACAAGTCTATTTGATGCAATTTATTTAGGCTGATCTCTGCCTACTACTGTGACTAGTTTCCATTTGAGTCTAACGAACGATGAAGTTTCTCTCATTTTCTTTATCTTACACTTCTGTTATCTCCCTCTCACAGATACTTGCACAAGTGGTTGCAATCGCACCAGCGGTAGACAAGTCTAGATATGCATTGTGGTCCTTTACAACAATTACCCATAGATATCTACCCACTCTCTCTCTCTCACACACATACCGGTACACACACAAACAGAGAGAGATAATGACTTCATAAGCAGCTGATCCAGGAAAAGCAATATAGTGCAGTGTAGACAGTACAGTTGGTCCTTAATAGCTGGCCGGTTCGCTGCGACAATGACACATATCTGGCCAGCTCATTTCCTCTGCCAGGCCTGGCATGGCCTCCAAATTACACAAGCACTGCTGATTCTGCGGAACAGCCACAAGGCTCGATATAACACCAAACAATAGCGCAGTATGGAAGCTGTTGTACTTGATGGCTTCAAGAATGTGGGTTAACCACTACCCAAGATTACGTTAGCCTATATCAGATTTGAGGCCTAGCCTACATACTTGTGTGCTGCTGCTAGGGCAGCTACCAGTTACCAGAGGCAGCAGCTGTGCTATTTTAACACAATGCTTTATTACACCACCACATCAGGGCCTCAAAAGTGCTAACTGTTTTAGAGCAGGTTAATGTTGAATAGATTAAGCATAATTTCATCAGAATTTGGCTGCGACACTTGTTTCTTGGGAGTCAATATGAGTCTTGGCAAGATGTTCTACGACAATTTGAATCATCCCAGCCAGCAGGTACATAAGCCTGCTAATATATGCAACCACCATTCCCCACATCCCTCTCTCCCTCTCTCCCTCAGTTTCTCTCTCTCTCTCTCGCTCTCTCTCTCTCTCTCTCTCTCTCTCAGAGTCAACATTGCACTCATGCTCTCAGCATCTTATCTGTGATGGTTGTGAATTCTCCAACAGAGCAGGTGGTGTTTAAGCAGCAGGTGTGGGACAGAAGTATACCCGCACTCCCTCCTTCCTTGCCTCCTTCTCTCCCTCCCTCCCACACACACACACACACACACCGACACACACACACGACAGTTGCGCTACGCAGGGGTGGTAGCAGCTGTGTGGTGAGAAGCCCAGAAACCAGATCCTTCCCCTGGCTGCTGACACTGAATCTGGGTCCGGCGGTGGAACACGTGGACCCCACACTTCACACTTCACACAAAGAGACCGGCCCAGGCTCGTCTCAGAAGAGGAGGAGCGGGGGGGGGGGGACGGGGGGGGGGGACTCGAAGGGTAATTCTAACATCAACTCAGCTCGTCAATCTCCCACACTCGAGCTACTCACTCACTCACTCACTCGGACCACACATGTTCCGCTCTCTGGTGCCAGTTTATGAAGGAGTCAATGGCGAACAAATCTTACAGATGCCACATCCAAGAGGAGCCAAACCGTTTTGATCACGGGGCAGTGGTAGCGTACCGGCTGTAAAGGAGCTGGGCTAGCACGCAGCCGCCTGAAAAGTTGGGGGTTCAATCAATGCACGGCTTCTACCATTGTGCCCTTGAGCAAGGCACTTAAGCCCAAGTATCTCTGAGGACAATGGCCTTTGTGATATAATCAACATGCAAGTGGCATCTGTCAGTTATGGATAAAAGTGTCTAAACTAAATCTACATATGAATATATATGCAAATATATTTCCTCACCACTGGAACACAGAATCCCATCAGCCTGCTAATGGAGCCTCCTTCAAGTCTCGGATCGATGTCTGCTCAGACTCACTCTGGAGACTGCACAGAGAGGTGAGTGAACGCGTGGTTACGAGTGAAACCTGTACGCACGTGACAACGACGGAGAGATGGGGAAGTGCATTCATGTGTGTGTGTGTGTGAGTGTGAGTGTGTGTGAGTGCAGTGTGTAAATAAGTCTACGCTTGCTAGATTGTGTGAAATCAAGCACTGGTTGTGGTGTTGAGGTTCTGATGAGGTATGCATAGAACTGAAAGTGGTTGCGAACATGTCAGTATTAACGGCTGAATGGGGGCCGAGAGATGCAGTAGAACTGTACGCATACTGTAACTGTATGAGGAGCACCACAATTAAGACAAAAATAAGTCTGTCTGTGTGCGTGCGTACGTGTGTGTGTGTACGTGTGTGTGTGTGTGTGTGCATGTGTGTGTGTGTGTGCGCTTGCATGTGTGCATGTGTGTGTTTGTGTGTGTGTGTGTGCTTTCATGCGTTTGTGTGTGTGTGTGTGTGTGCTTGCGTGCGTGCATGCGTTTGTGTGTGTGTGTGTGTGTGTGTGTGTGCGCACGTGTATGTATAAGCAATGGCCCAGTCTGAAGGGACCCCGCCTGTCTGATGTCCAAAGCAGCGCCAATCTGAGGCTCAGTGGGCTGTGTGGATGCGGCCCCAGAGTGGCCTGGGCAGACTGGTAATCTGCTACTGCTACTGCTACACACTCATGGGCTTCGTCAGACTCTATTTTCTCTTTTATACATCCTCCCTTCCTCGGTCCTCGTCCTCACAATTCTACATAAAGAATGATGGGGCGGCAACAGTGGGATAGTCTATCCAGTGTTAGTTATAGATCAGTAGGAACGAGCCTGGAGGATCGAGCATCGAGGATTGAGGAGAGAAGTTGAGAGGCACCAAGTGTCCTCAGCTGTACGGCTGAAGGCCGCCACAGACCAAGCCGAATGCCTGATAATGTTTGGCCGGTCGATGAGCATCGCCTCTGTCGGCCTGGTCTAAGCACTCAGAAGATGCTGTGATCCGGCCCGGCAGTGGCGTGACTGGCTGGGGCACCTGCACCTTCACCTTCACCTTCACCTTCACCTTCACCTTCACCTTCACCTTCGATTCCCGCCCCGTGGTCCTTTCCGGATCCCACCCCATCGCTCTCTCCCATTCACTTCCTGTCTCTCTTCACTATCCTATCATTAAAGGCATAAAAAGACCAAAAAATATACTTAAAAAAAAAAGAAGATGCTGTGATCCCTGTTGGGCTCCACAGCACCAATAAGCACATGATGGCCTCCGATAGTGAACAGAAAAGGGAAACTTTAAAACCGGAAACAACAAACAAGCTCACATCTGGTTGTTTGTTTAACAGCACAAAAGCAACTGCAGCAGAAAATGGCCCGGGGCCAACAGTGCATGGAAGGGAATGCTGCAAAAATGGTCAAAACTAGGCATTACAGTAGGTCTGGGCTATTGGTCTTTCTGGAGATGGGCCGTATTGATCCAATCAATATCACACCTTCCAAAAATATCACACTATTTCAACTCTGACTTGTTTGAAATGCCGCCAAGACGTACAGTACGCAAGAAGTTATTATGGCATTTTCTGTAGTTGATCAATTCAATTGAAACTTTACAAAAAGGAACATTAGTGTTCAAGATTGAGTGGGTGATGCACTTAAATGCTGTGCCGGTGCGCTTCAGAAAGCAAATTAATTTGTCCAATAGGAAGTGTATAATTAATTTGCAAGGTGTATTTAGTAGATTTCAGAATTGTATCAACCTTGGAGCAAATTCTGTCAAGCAATAGCCTATAGCAATAATGGATATCAATCAATAGTACTAAATACTGGCAATTCATTTAGTATCAGCGAACCCTATAGCAGTGAAAATATGTAAAGTATGGCAAAGAGATAAAAAAGAAACTAGAACTATGCTTTGCCAATCACTTCCCAGGCTAATTGGTATTTGAGAAGAGTAGCTTTATCTGTAAATTAAATGGGGCTTTAATGCAAATATTCAAATGGTTTAATGGTTTCATGGCATGATCACTCGTTCTGACTTTAAAACAGTATTTCTTTCCACTGGGTATTCATTTCACATCAAAGTGGTTCCCAGGTCCCTGGGAGCTTAATCTTAAAACGAATGGTTTCCATAAGACCATGTCACTCACAAGAGTTACAAGAAACGCAGAGGACCTGACAGACTTCTGTTCAGAGAGCAGAGACGGCTGCTTGCCTTGGCAAACAAAGTAAGTCACACACCTGAGATGTTTAGCTGCGCTCACTGGCCTGTTTATCAACAAGAACAAGCCTGAGAGGGTGGGCGGGCGGCCGCATGGAGAGAGAGAGAGAGAGAGAGAGAGAGGGAGAGAGAGAGAGAGAGGTCGGACAGAGTTTAGTGTGTGAGACAGAAAGAAACCAGACTGTCAGGCTGATATTTGTGGGTTTGAAAAGGCCACAGGGATGTCCATCCAGTGGGGTGTCCTACGACGCTCGATTAGCGGGTTAGCGAGGTATGTTGCGCTCAAAGCCAGGGTATGTTGTCATACGAAAGTGGATTTGTTTTAGCGTCGCCGTATCACCATGGTATCTTATGCTCGCAACCAAACCTGGCCGGGAGCAGGTTATGTGCTTAGTTATAGCTCAAATCGTGAAAAATCACCGCCCTCTGACTAATCCTACTGACTACTGTCCAATCAATTATCTAGAAAAACGAAGTCATCTCACGTGTGAGAATCTGTCATGTATCTACTGGAGCAGCTCCGCCTCTTCAAACATTTTGAAACTCGAAGGCGCTTCTAACTATGTTGCGCATGCAGATATATCACTACTGTGGACATGCATACAATACAATATCTGATGACCATCGATTTTTTGATGGTATAGGTTAGACACTAAAAAAGACCACCCTAGATTTCGCTACTGCTCATAAATGCGGAAGTAATCATTGTTTAACCTAGGCTGTCTTGCATCTCCACGTTTCCCCCGATTGGTCAAAGTCACCCCAACCACGAGAACGCGCACAGATCTGAGCTGAAAGCCTAGTTTGACAAATTTACCTGCTATCGTAGGATCATTTACTTAATACCCGAGTTAAGGCTTTGTGCAGCCTGGATATGTCTAGATAGCATAGATATGTCTAACTTGCTTCGTAGGATACCCCACAGGTCTTGAATGCACACTCTGCGCCTCTGCTTTTGCTCAGTGAAAGATAATATCATAACAGTTTGCTATCTTTTGACACATTGTAACCACTCTGGCTCGTAGAAATGTACTGTACACTGAAAACAATCTGTGAGCCTTATCAAACACTAAGACCACTCCAGAATGAGTTGAATCCACTTTTTTTAAACTATATTAAATCAACAGACATATTATTATTTTTAACAGCTGTCTGCAATGTTCAGACCCCCCCCCCCCCCCCCCACACACACACACACACACACACACAAACACACACACACACACACACTGATGCCAATATGTATCTTGTTAATTCTCCCTTGAGGCACATACAGCTGTAGTAAAATATTATCTGCACTGGTGCACCATAGCAAACCCATTACCAATGGATTTGTACATTGGCTGTGTCACACATCACCACGTGACGATGATCCTCGAATGCCTTTTAATAAACAACCACTTCAAACGGCCCTAATCCAATTAAAGCCTGTAGGAATGCTTGTTATGTCTTGGTAACAAGCTGTTCCTCCATGCCGTTTTTTTTTTAGCCAGTGCCTTTGCAAGCAAACTAATTGAAAGACAAATTGTATAACTCTTTCGCTAACACGTCGCTATAGTGCAGCCATTAATATTTGACACAGTAAATAAAAACAGCAGTGAGAATCGAAATCGAAATTGCTCTCAGGGCTACCAAAGCCAATGTGGGTGTCAGCAGAAGCAGCAGCCAGACAGACAGAGGAACAGAAGCGCTTCACACTCACTATGCAGGTTCATAAAGAGGAAGCTCAGATGCATATTTTCAGGTTCTACAGTGAAGACTATTTATATCTTCTGCTCGTTGAAGCCGACTTACATCAGCTGCCTGCATTCTACCACATTCCACCAACGAACACTCTCGCCAGCCTCTCACTTCAAGACTGTGAGAGCTCTTGTTTATGTGGAGCTTAGAAAGCCTTGTACACACCTCAACCACAATATTCATCTCCAAGCCAAACATCCTGTAGAGTAAAGTGATCAGATCTACCTTCACTTCTGTCAGACGCAAAAACAGCAGGTGTGTACAGAGTAGGCAGAACTTTGAATCGCATGAGATCACTGCACTGTCTCTCCTGTTGCCCATGTTGCCCATGTTGCCCTTTGGTTTATCAGCAATACCATCTTGGTACGTTCTCAGCCTATAGTGAGCCTGCTCCAAATCTGAAGAGGCGTCCCGGAAATGTCTAGTTATCCATTCATCACCTGTTGATATAATTGCAAGGTCCTACATTTTCTTCAATTACTAAACAGCCTGGGGCAGCTCTGCGGAAACCTTACCTCAAGAAGACTCCTGCGAGTGTTTGTCAGACTTCGCCTAGACGTCAAGATCGTGTGTGCGCAGTACGAGCTGTGTCTTTCTCTCAGCGCAGCGCGTGGAATCTCTCCACAAAACACACAAAGCCATCACACAAAGGCGATCATGCTGGGAGAGGTCATGGGTTCTAAATACACCTCACTGGGACGGAGACAGAGACAGATTATCTCAAGACGCAAAAACAGCTCGGCTCACAGACAGCTCAGCGGATAGGATCTCACAGGCCTGTGAGACTGTTAAGATCCTATTGCCTACAACTGATATGAGATGTGTTATCAAAGCAAGGGGTCGCTACTGCATTCAACCTTGAGCCTTAATACCGTAGATATCTAGGACGCAGGAGGGGTCTCAGGCACTGTACACAGGACTTCATAACTGCGAGTTCTGGAATGAGGTCAAACTCTATTCTCAGGTGCCTGAGATCCCCAAGAGCTGCCAGCAGAACACTTTCGGTAAAAGGATAATCATTAACTGTGACAGGTTCCTGTTCTCCCCCGCCCTCCCCCCCCCCCCCCCCCCTCTCCCGTGGGCAACACACACCCCCCCCCCCCCCCCCCCTCACCCCCAAAACTCTATCAGCGGCATGTCTTATATCTCCCTTTCTTATCTCAAAAATGGAAGCCTTGATGCCATAATAATAATAACAGGCAGTGAAAAAGAAGCGTTTCGTCAGACCAGATCAAAACGGTAGCCTACAGCTGCGCTGTCTTGGTCTGACTTTGTTGTCTGCTGTCTGCAAAACGCAACACAGAGCCTCAAATGACATAAACATTTTACACTGTAACTGTTGCAAATAAATTACGGCTAGACACAGACAGGCCCTCAAATTCCCCCTTACACAGAATCCCATTAACACTACAGGCAACCACCCAATGGACTGAATGAGAGCAGGAGAAGGCTCAGTGCTCATACTCCAAGACAAATGGCAACTTCTACAATAACATCAAATCAGGGGCCCGTTGCACAAAAGCAGAATTAAGACATCCGGGATAAGTTACTGAGCCGCGATCACTGAATCCTAAACAAGAGCATACCGGCTGAATTGGTTGCACAAAGACCAATCCAGGATGAGCAGACACGGATTCATCAAGCCAGGTGAAAGTTATCCGGTGTATGTGCGCGTTCTCGTTTCTCCCCCAATAACTCGCGGTTGGAATAAAAAAGACGCGAAAAATAGCGTCTTGCACACAAAGTAAACAACCACTTTTGATATAGACTAACAACGAGGTAAAGTTTTACTTTTTTGGATGGGGGATCATGATTATTTCTGTTACATAGCGGGAGTAGGTGTGGCAGATCAACTGAATGCAAATTTACGTACAGATGGTACGGGTTGAGAATGCTCCTTTCTTTCCCGCACATCGGGACTCCCGAAGCATCGGGAAAACTGCAACCGCAAGGGGGCAACATAGACCGCCCTAATAATATGAAGGTTCGGCTCATGGAAAAACCCGAGGACACCGCGCTGGTGACAAGCGGAGAAAAGAGACATGACGCTCGGCATGTTAGATTGCAGTTGCAGAGTTTTCGAATGTTTACAGCTTACCTCACAGCTCTCTCACTCGACGTAGCCTATAACTCAGTCAGTCCAGCAGAGATGCCAGAGCAACGTTTTGGTCAATGGAGAGGGAGAGAAATGCTCCGCATATCCGTCTCATTTAATCATTAAAATGAAAGTGATGACTGGCGAAATTAATCAAACGACGTTTCAATAAACCATTGTTGAAATGAATGAAAATGGTTTTAGAAACCTATAGGCCTATCAGAAGGAAATAGCCTTCAATTCAACCTGAAATAGGCTACTCGAAAGGCAACCTTAGATTAATTCATGAATTCATTAGGCTACGGTTACAAGACCGCATTTCCGTGAATAGGCTATTATTGTCAATGTCAAGGCGAAGACGAAAGAGATGGACAAGATGGACATTTTGGCTACATTTACATGCTAGGAATACTTAGAAATGTATAGGCTATTTTAAAACGGAGGCATGTTCATTTTAACCGGCGACGCTGGGTAGCCTACATGTACCCAGCACTTGTTATCACAGATTTTGTCCCCACCACTTTTGACGACTGAAAATAAAATGTATTTAACATAAATCTCTTTAATACATGCCTATGCTTGTCACTTTACTTATAACCGTAGGCTACATGCATGGAGAAGATCGCGCATTTTGTAACATTGTAACAATGGATGGTCAGATATGCGATAGGGCAGTGAGGGTGATTCATTGTAACCATCGACTAGGAGGCCTAGCTCCGCAATATAAGTTTCTAGCAACGTATGTATCGTATGCATGTTCATGTTGATTCAGAGATAGGCATAGACTACCATAGGCTGCTGGGCGTCAAGCTATATGACAGCATTTTATCATGTGGTGAATTAATAACTAACGTCAGTTTAACATGTCAGAACTTTTGATCGGCATTTCAAGTCCATGGCGCGAATAAAGCATGACGGTGTTAACATTCGAGCTGTGGCGCAACTGGTTGGAGCATGTGCAAGGTACGCCAGCGATCGGGGTTCGAAACCCACTCGAAGAACCTCTCCGGAACTCATCAAGAGAAAAGTTGTCGTTTTATTAAAAATTGAAAGATTTTCTGTTTTGCGATTTTTTTTATGTTTGCGATGTCTGCTGAAAAGAAAAGTTAATAGCCTATGTGAATTCGTGGTTCAGCGCACACTCACGCACATTTTTACATTGACATAGTGTCGGGCTCAGGTGTCTGTCGAGAGAGAAGAGGGAGAGGCAGTCGTCCTCAGTGCCACATATAGGTAGGCTATAATGTAGTGAACTGGTTAGACGAGTGTGGGGGAGGGGGCATGATCGCACAAGACAATTGCTCTTCATGAAATGGATCTCACATACGGCTGTCGATTTTTAAATGTAGCCTAGGCCTACTACACCACTTGCGAAATCGGACGTGGCACATAGCCTAATTATTAGGCTACTGGATTTAATATAGCAAATCCATGGACTTTGTTCATCCTATATATACAATAAGTATAAAATCCGACAATCCAAAACGATAACGAGATCTCCCAGAAACGAAAAACAAGTTTGTTGAGTAGCCTAGTCCTTCCAACAATCTCAGCTTTTGCGTTTGATAGATAAAAGGCATCCTGTCCTGCTGTATTCCAATGAGAAAAAAAACATCCAAGGTATAGGGTCACGGTAATGCAGAATGCCTCTCTCTCTCTCTCTCTCTCTCTCTCTCTCTCTCTCTCTCTCTCTCTCTCTCTCTCTCTCTCTCTCTCTCTCTCTCTCTCTCTCTCTCTCTCTCTCTCTCTCTCTCTCTCTCTCTCTCTCTCTCTCTCTCTCTCTCTCTCTCTCTCTCTCTCTCTCTCTCTCTCTCTCTCTCTCTCTCTCTCTCTCTCTCTCTCTCTCTCTCTCTCTCTCTCTCTCTCTCTTATATATAGACCTGGCTTTTTACCAAATGGCGAACCTCGAAAATTATTTAGGATATAGAGCCGTGTCCATTACGCACTACAGTTATTTTTTAGGCTATTGTTTTATTTGAGTGTTTTTGTCTACCATGGCAAACATAGTTGAAACGTTCGCTCTAAACTTATGTATTGTTTCAAGAGAATATGCCAATGATAATGGCACTTTGTAAAAACAACAAATTCTTAGGATTTGTCCTCTCACCTGCAGCAGGCCCATTCAAAAGCCCATCCACCTCATTTGCATTTGAAAGAGCCAATCACTAAAGTGACACATTTAGTCTGGAAAAAGTAGCAGGCTAGCCTTTATGAGTTTTTTTGACACCTCTAATAAATTGCCTATAGGCCTACTACGATATGGAGGAAGGGCTGCCTAACTGTTCCCCCTAAGAGTTTTTTCATAAGATAAAATGTTTACGCTATTTAAGTTTAGGATTTATCATATTATCATAATAACAGACACACCTAATTGTATGGCTCTATGTTTAAACACATAAAATTAGCAAGCATTTCCTCCCGATAGCAGCAACGTTTGCTTTCTTTTTCTGTCGGTCCGCGGTTGCTTGGTCAATTGCGCAGCAAATTATCAGATCACCGGACCTAATTTCACTCCATGTCTCGCGGACCAGCAGCAGTCTCCACGTTTCGCGGCCCATAGTTTGAGAAACGCTGCATTAAAGTGTCATTTGGTTGTAGGCTATATGTTTAGCGATTTCTTTGTGTGCTTTTCATTGTAGTGTGTGTGCATTGAGTAGTTCCTTAAAATACGGAACAAAGAGCGTCCCGTAGCCTATCTGTTCAATACGGAAGAAGACTAACTATTACCTATTTCTATATTATATAATATATATATATATTATATATATATATATTATATATCTATATATTATATATATATATATTATATAACGAAACGCGAAGAAAAAATACGAGGACTGACCGTCTCGTTTCTCCGCGTTTCCCCCAATACCATGGCGACAAAGAGAAATAAATATGATTTGACATTTAAGCTGATTGCTGACAAATTTGCCACACAATTCGGGAGAAGCAGCGGACAGGAGCGCCACCACAAGCAAGCACTTCTAGCCCAAATTAACATGGCAACGTTGCCTATGACTAAAGTGTCTAAGTAGGCTAGTCCTACTAATATTACATTTGATTGGTAACATGTTTGTAGCGCGCCAGTTTACCCATCCCCTACATCAAAACAGCTTAGAATCAATCAAAGAATCAGCTGTGTCGGCGTTAGGCTGTAGGCGATTTTCTATAACCATTTTCATTCATTTCAACAATGGTTCATTGAAACGTCGTTTGAATAATTTCGCCAGTCATCACCTTCATTGTAATGATTAAATGAGATTAAGGAGTCGACTATTGACGGATATGCGGTCTTCATCATTTTGAAATGCGGGATGAAACTTTCTGCCACCTGGTGGTTGTTTGGGTACATTGCCTTAGCCTCGAAAAAAATCGGCTGGACAGCCTGCGGGATCTCTTCGGGAGAGGTGCATTCTCAACCCGTACCCACTGTATGCACCCACGTGTGTGAGAGCTTCCTTGTCTCGGCAAGCAACGTCATTAGGAAGCGCTTTGCCACCGCAAAGATGCACAAAGTATCTTAATTTGTCTTAAAAGCCGAATTAGTTCAAAACACCTTCGAAAAATGTCCCCTCCACTTCCAATCAACTACTACAGCAGCCTATTCATCAAACATCTGTCAAAAAAGAAGCAAACGAGTAGGCTATGTTATTAATAAGGCCACCATAATTTAAATGACATCCATATGGTATTAGGCAGACATTCTGCTGTGTTTTGCGAGTAAATGCATGTTGCAAATAATATATAAATGGAATCTACAGCTCTTTAAAAAAAATCACGTGGAGGTCTCATTTGAATGACAGCTAGCTGAACCAATCAGATAATGTAATTACCATTAGAATCAACTTATCTTGGCTGTGAGCCTGGTCAGGAGCAGGCTAGCTCCACAGAATAAATCGCCATGGTAACTTATACCATAACATATCCTGCTGCCCCCATCCCGCTTTTGTGCAACTGGATCACGGATAAATTGAGCCAGGATAACCAAGATATCCCGGGTTAATCCCTTATCCTAGTTTTGTGCAATAGGCCCCAGGCCACGCACTAGCTAGACACAACATCAGAGACCTGGGCTGAACTCAAGACAGACCAACACTAATGTTCATATTGGTGCATTGAACTTGAACATTCTTCTGTTTGTGCAAGTGTCACTGCCACTGTAGCCTACTATCTTTTCCGAATTTATTCAGAGCCTAATGAAATCAAATTTTCTTTTCAACTTATCATTCCTGTTTTTTTATCTTTAAGTGGAAGTGGATATGATGTGCGCACTGCCTTTTGATACAGTGGGCACTGGGCAGGACTATAAGTTAAAATGCTTTGGTTATAGCACTGGTGCTACAGCAGTTGATCATTTTGTCGCACAATCCACAAAGTCTCTAACATCAGTATGTAGTTAAATACCTCATCTGTGGGCGACATTCTAGAATATTTTAAATAAGGTGTCACTGGTGCTAAGTTGGTAAATCATCCATAGCACTACAGGCTGATTTTTCTGTAGCATGTGCTAGCACTGTACAACACATCAGTGGGTTTTGTAAGTCAATGCTGACAGGATAGAACCTCTGACATACTGTACCTACCACATGAGAGAAAATTACTTCAAAAGCCTGTCACACATCCTTGCATACTGCTGCGCCCAAACCTGAAATCATCGCAAATCAGAGAAAAAAAGTTTTGCTTTTGAACATGCTTCTGACTTAATCTTCACCAACAATCTCATCCAGTCATGTCATCCAACCAATCAGGGCATGGTGTCAAGTGTGTTCCACTGCGGCTAGTCGCCAATGCCGCCCCCCCCCCCCCAAGTGGTTAGAGACTTCCAACTGACTCACAACTAACCAGCCGTTTCCTTTCCCACTTAAAAAATACTGCATGAAAAAAGAACCGAAGAGCAGAATTACCCCCAGCTTGAAATGGGCCTGGCTGGCCGTGGTTTGGTAGAGTGGGTCCATGGAACATCTGATGTCTTGATGTACAACCTTGGGTGGCCACCGAGACACAGATGTGGGAAATTCCCCAGCACAAAATTACAGTGTGCCTCCTCTGCATGTGTCTCAAGTCCCAGTTTCAGACATGGAACCTCTCAAAAGGGACCAAGCTGGGGCTGCTCGATTAAGCTAAAAATCATTATCACATTTATTTTTTTGTTTTAACATTGAGATCACGATTATTCAACGTGATTACTCTGTGAACTTGTGAAAGACAATCCCGCACACTGTCCATTACGCATGCATATTTGTTTACAACGTTTCGGTCATAGACCTTCCTCAGTGATCAAAATCTATATTTTTAATATTTTTTTAATTGAATTTCAAATATACTCCAACAGGAAAAAACACATAATGCACACGACAACTCAAGACAAAGGAGAGCATTGTTATGAAACTGAATGTAACAACAAATCATGAATCATTATATTTTGTATTTTGTATATTATGCCCTTTTCACAATTGTTGAAAGTCATAACGACGATGATTAATTGCACAGCCCTAGACCGAGCTGAATGATATTCAACAGCTTTAACCATACACACTTGTGGAGCTTTCATGTCAGCATCAGTATGCATCTCCAAAAATCGCTTCTTCAATTGTAGAATTAATCAACTGGTCTAAACAAAGACAAATCAAAGTATTTTCTTTCTGACTTGACAGCATGTCTTTGATCCCTTTTTTTTAATGTTACAATTGACGTCCAATAAGCTGATAAATATCAAGCCTGAACCTTAAATACCAGTAATAGCCTTTTTCAACTGTTGATTGCCCTGTTATCAGCATGACTCACCTGGGTAACAGGAGTTCAATTTCAGTACCACAGAGAGCAGTTGCTCATTCATTATAACCCACTTGAAATGGTGTCATAGTCATGTCATTACAACAGCTCAGAAATACCCTTATTTAGACCTTCACTGAGTGACAAGTCATATGGAATAAGCAAAGCAACCCACCCAGACTAGCCACTGGTGCAGTGCCTCCTGTTTTTAGCTGATGCAAACAGGCTAAGCTTGTCTAAGCTACCATGTGCCTCTAGCAATTGCACACACACTTGCTTAAGTCAACACATTTTTCGACTCAGCTATTTCCATTCCTGCGAGGCGGGAAGTGCTGAAGTCTCTGGGTGGGTGTAAAGGTCCTGCGACAGACTGACAAGTGACAACTACAGGGGCTGCCTGGTCACTTCACGCCTAGTCACTTCTTAACCCCACAGGGGTTGCCTAAGTTCAGGTAGGCTCATTCGTATACTGCTCTGCCTAGTACAAGTCAATTAACTATGCCAGGCAATATAGAAAGCATCTGATAAAGTGATTAGGGTTCCTGCGTAGTACACACACGCAAACGCGCATACACATGCGCGCACACACACACACACACACACACACACACACACACACACACACACACACACACACACACACACACACATGCGCGCACACACACACACACACACACACACACACACACACACACACACACACACACACACACACACACACACACACACACACACACACACACACACACACACACACACACACACACACACACACACACACACACACACATTACGTAAAACAAATTCTGCCCGACACCTACGCAATGAAATAGCCTGAGGGTTTACAGTCAGCACAAAAAGGAAAGGCAAACTCTTCTCACTTACTCAAATTTAAGAATGAGCTCAAAGCCCTACATACTGCATGGCAGGTAAAGGCTAGAGTCTATCCTGAAATAAACATTAGCAACGTTAGAACTCTGCCAGCTGGAAACTCATAAAATGATCCTGTGCCGACATTAACATTTTAGCAAGAGCAGACCAGATGCCTGCGGCACACAGACAAAAGACCCTCAAACATTTTCCAGGTTCTAGTAGTAGGGTCGGAGTTTTAAAACGCCTCAAAGCTGCTCGAGTGATGCCAGAGAGAGAGAGAGAGAGAGAAAGAGAGCAAGAAAGAGGAGAGAGAGTGTGTGAGAAAGAGAAAGACAGTGGGAGAGAGAAAGAAAGAGAGAGACATGCAGGAGGTAGGCCTAGAGTGATGGCATCTGTTTCTCTCATTCATGCTTGCTCATGTGTTCAACACATTCTTCTCAGACTTTAGCCCAGCACTCTCTCTGAGACTACAGGCACACTGCGCTACAGCGGAATCAGAGTCCAGTACCCTTTGGATGGCAATTCATCTCACGGCATTGTAGAGTGCGTTCTCGGTTTCACTCTGCCCTTCAAGGTGTGAAACAAACCAGAAAAGTAGTGGAAGAACTGATCAAGTGATCAAGCTTTCTAAAAGGCTTAAATGCAGAAGGGATATTGAATAATAAAAACAAAACACCATTACTGAAGAGGGGAAAACAAGACTTTCCACCACTGCTAATTACCACAAGCTTTTCCTCTTGATAAACTGACATTGATTGGTCATCGGTATCATTAAAATACAAAGGAAACCATTCTAGAGGAAAAATTATTTGTCTTCGTACATAAGGAGGCAAAGACTTGAGAGGCGAGAAACAGAGAGAATGCCAGTACCCACATGAGCTACAGATGTCTAGGCCTAATTCAGTAGTTTTATGATGGCGTGAAGGCATAGTTAGGGCCCATAACAATCTCCACCCTCAAGTTTTTTGTCATGTGCCAAGTTGTTCAATAATATGCCATCATGAAACTAGTTCATTGGACATCTCCAGGAACTGATAGCAATGATACTACACATTCAAATTGTGCAAGTGACTGCTTGTCTGTCAAACCAAAAACTGACTTGCTTATAGGTCCCATAACACGTCCTAAGCAGGCTATGTTTGGTCAAATACATCGGCAATGCGTGGCCCAGACAAAAACAAACAAATACACCCTCAAATCCACAGCGTATACAGACTGACAAGTCAGGCAGGTTAATCTCATAAATAACACCAGCACATGAGTTTCTCTCACACGACTGATTTATGGACCTCTTCCTCTAGAGGCAGCCCAATTAAGGAAGTGTGAGATTTGATGGGGAGGCTTTGGGTTAAAATCTTTTAGGTCTATGGTTAGAATAACAAACACATTATGGAAAAGTTAAGTCAGCGCGTTTGCGTTATTTCCCCGCTTGGACAGAAACCTTCTGACAGTGGGAACAATTACAAAACAAAGTGTAGCCTATCTACTGCAACCGATGCATCTAGTGATCAGCATCTAACGAGCCTGAAACATTAAAATGATCTTGTTTATTTAACAGTCCGTGAGTTCTCGGATAGTGGTGGCAATAACCGGAGCACCGTAATGCACTCCAGCGTCCCCGTCAGTTGCACTGGGCTTATATTTCTCGGAGTTGATATTGCAATGATATGGTGCTACGATTGCTGCTAACTTTAAAACACTAACGTTGCACAACAGTCTCCTCCAGTGTAACGTTACTGATACCCTGTCCTGTGTGTTTACAATAGCCAGGGTAACGTTAACCAAGTTAAGAAGCCAAGTGACTAAATTCACGTCACTGACCGCTTAGATTATCCTACTCTGCATGTATGCATAATTCTGCGTTAAAACCCCGCTTTTAAGTTGTACGCATCACTATTCCTCATAACTGGTTAACAAAAGAGATCATATAGACAGCTAGCAGTATGATCAATGCCACTTCGCCAACTAAGCAGCTTATTGACAGGCTAGCCGTTTCCATACTGTAACGTTATAAGTTAACTAGCAACAGCTAGCCGATAGTTCCCGAATGATCCAGAGTTTTTTCAACAGCTAAACCAGATTGCAACTAATGCATGCAACGTAGTGCAACCTATTTAAAACATCAGTAACAAACATAATCTTTGAATTGAAAACCAAGTTAATATAGTATGGACGAGCTTCTTCGTCAAGTCGACTTACTTAGCTATTAGCAAGTAAGTTAACCCCGACTGTATCCCAAGTGAAGCTAACATTAGCACGAGAACCTATGAACCCATTTCCAAGTTCCAAGTCCATAGTAGCAGGCTAACGCTAGCTAGGACCGCTAGGAAAGTAAACCCATAAAACAAACAGAATCGTCGCAATATATATTCAAATACGTACCTCGCAAAGAAAACGTATGCCAGTAAAGCTGGGGTGACCTCTAGTTCCCAGACAAAAATTCCAGATTTGTCACCCTTTCAACTTCGCCTCTGTCAGTAGCAAGGCGGCAGCTGTGGGGCACTTTGCGGGCAATAACAATATGGCTCCGTAAAGTTGTTAGCGGGATTGGAAACGTCACTTCTCAAAAGACAGTTGAGAAGGACAGAGACATACTAATTTGATGCAATAACCAGAATACACACACGGTCCAGTCACTGGACAAGCAGATATATTCATACCCAAGTCCTTCGTCTCCATCTGTTGTGCAGCCAATCACTAATCTTTATCCGACTTTCTCTTCTTCGTCGAAGTAAGCGTCGTTGTCGAAGTTGAACAACCGGTATGACAGCTTTCTTCAAACATAGCCTACCACATGCGGCTTTTCAGGTTAATGAACCTTCATGCGACTTAACCTACTGTATCATTCATGCATAGGCCTACTTATAAACCAGAAACCAGATTTTCCCATTTCTCAGGAAATAGTTAGAAGGGGAAAAACTCATCAACCAGTGCAGCCTGCAGTTTCATTGGCCACATTTGCTGTTTTCAGGCTAGAATAGAATAAGACAGAATAGAATAGAAATCCTTTATTGTCATTATAGGCTACACAAGATTAGAGCAGCTCCGTTAAAGTGCACACATACATGCACAATATAAAATAGGCTACTATAGGCCATACAATACTACTAGCCTACTACTAGGCCTACTAATAATAATAAATAAATATCTACACACACACACACACACACACACACACACACGCACGCACGCACGCGCACACACACACACACACACACACACACACACACACACACACACACACACACACACACACACAAACAGACACACACAGTAAAAACACTAACAGAAGGCTATTATGAGCACAGACATGAGTGGGTGGTGTCCTTCAAGATGTTTCTGGCCCTGCTGAGACAGCAGGAGTCAGGGTATGGGGCAGCCGATGATTTTTTGTGCGGTGTTTGACACTCTGCAGCCTCTTCCTGTCGGCCTGTGGAGTGCCACGCAGTCACAGCGTCTCATCAATAATGGGTCATAAGCAAGCCTACGGAAGGTCCATGCAACCAAGGCTACAATGGTCCTATGAAATCATTGTAACCTACTTCATTACTAATTTTGAAAGTCTATTACAGAGGAATTACCTACTGAAGGACGTCTCCAATAGCCTAAGTTCATGCAAATGTGCTGATTGGCAACAACTTGGATTGGCAAAGTGGGCAAAACATTAACTATAAGCCTTTATAATAAAGTCCTCGTGATGTTAATGAAGATTTAATTAGGCTATATGTTTCCGTAAAATGTAGTCTATTTTTAATCTTAAAACACCAATTTAGTGCGGAAATGTGCAAACATGTAAAACTTTAGCCTACTGCACAGCCTTTCTAAAAGACAGTGCATGTGGGGATGTCAGCCTCTTGACCTAGTTGCTCTTTCACATCCTCCTGCCCACCAGTTCCTATCTGTCCCTGTGAGTTGGCTGTAACAAGCTTGGTTTGAGGAAATCTGTTGAAAGTCTCATTTGAGAATAATAATTAGGCCTATGAAATACTGACGAAAAATACAATGGTCCGGTAATGGCATGACCAACTGTTAGAGAAATGCCAGCCATCTCAACGATATGGGGGAATATGGACGGCATTTGATGGCCAGTTTCGTTGCGACTCCCTACTGCCCCCAGGCGTCTGTCTCTCTTCGCCATAGCCACCTTAATGATTTAAAATGTCCTTCCTTCTTGATTATTCCAGTCTCACAATTGTCTTTTGCCATCTTGGCACCTCACAGTAAACCGAGCCTATATCATAGGCTGTAATCTATTAATGTATTCTTGTTCAATAAGAAATAAAGAAAGCCTCTCAGCCATAAATTCTTTTTATTTCTACGATTTCAAATGAGGGTCCAATGGTAAAGCGACATCCTACGTCATAGCAGTCTATATAGTGTTCTCGCGGTCCGCTAAGGTTTTCCATCTGACTGACGACGCTCCTTCTGAGTTCCACATCAATTGCACGCAAGGCTTCAGGAGGAATCACTTCTGTTTGCAAACAAGGCAGGACGAATTGGCGCATTTGGTTTGACAGAGACCTCACTGTGCGTTATAGAATTCATATTGTCCTTAGTTTGAAATTACATATTTCCAAAACCTCACTTTCATGGCTCAACAGCCTACTTGCATCCTCATGAATTGGGAATTTCAGTTATTCGGCCAATTACAATATAACGGACGGAGTGAGTATCCTATTCCTGCGTGTTTGTAATGCGTAAACTATTTTGACATTGTTATAAGCCATCTTGGTCATATGTGCTAACTTGAGTCTTTGTTTTTTAAGGTCGGGCTGTATACCTAGATATCCAGTCCCTGACAACTGCGGATATAAAGCTTGGAGTATCAGAAATGCTTGGCCACAGAGGGTTTCGTATCTTTCATATGTAAGAGGAGTGGTCATCATTCGGCACGGCACGACTGAGTTTTACGCGCGGCTGACCAAAGATGCTGTCGGGATTGGAGCCAACGAACTGTACTGTGTGTTGCTGCACGCTTGCCAACAAAATACTGATGGTGGTATTCATGATCTTATTGATCTTTGCAATACTGTTTGGAAACTCCGTTACGTTGGCTGTGGTTTTTGGAACCAAACATTTCCACACTCCTCAGGGTTACCTCAAAGCATCGCTGGCCACGGCTGACCTAGCGGTTGGCATTTTTGTGGTGCCTCTCTCCGTTTACGCAGAGGTTTCTCTTTTGATAAACGGGTCGACACCGGAATGGACAATGCGCAACTCACAAGACCTCACTATACACCCATGCATTTTTATCGGTCCCATGTTTGCAGGTTGCACATTGGTTTCAATCACTACTATTTTCCTTCTGACTATTGAGCGGAGTATCGCGGTTGTGAAGCCGCTGCATAAGGAGTCTGTGATTACAAAGAAGAGAACAAGCGTCTTAATAGTGCTTTCTTGGCTAGGGAGTTTTCTTTTGGCTGTGACTCCCATTATATTTAGCAAAGACATATCACTGGAATATAACCCCTGCAGCAGGATGTGCAATTACGCAGTGGTAGGAAATGGTTTTCCCTCTCACGCGTGGAACATTCTTTTACTTTTTCCAGTATTTGACTTCACTCTTCTGGGGGGAACTGTGGTGATAAATATTATATCCCTCTCTACCATCCGCCAGCATTCGCAGAGAAGGAAACATCTAGCGGAGGCTGACAGTCAGAACATCACCAAACCCACTTTTTCCGACATAAAGGCTGCAAGAACCATAGGAACTTTGACTTTAGCCTTCACGGCGTCTTTCACCCCCATTGCTGTGTTTGTTGTCGGGAATGTCATAGGCAATGAGTGGTGCAATTTCTCGTTTTTTGCTTTCTGGATATTAGCCACGAACAGCTGCTGGAACGTTATAATATACAGCGTCAGAGACCAGAAGTTTAGACATCGTGCGCATCAGCTTTTGGCATTGCCGCGTGGAAAGAATGATACCAACACCTAACCTGTATATTACCATTTTATGTCATAATTCTATGAATTTAATTTGAAATACTGGAGTGATATCTCCAAATGAATGCCTTGCATTTGTATATCTTTGACTGCCTCAATAATTGGGCTTCTCTTTTATTATTTATCATTTTAAGTACTTTTAAGTATTTTTTATTTATGTTTTGTTTTGCATGGGTCAGTTATTTGGTTCTTGGTCATGGGCGTGCTTAATTTCTTGATTTTCAAGTTAGTTGAGCATGCTTCTTAATATTATTGATATTTATAATAATACAATTTGTTTACACACACTGTAAAAATGCATTTTTTATCAGTGTAGCTTTATTGTTAATATGCTGTTTGATGTGTGTTGCCATGTTGCCTATGTTCAGGGTTTATCTCTGTGTTGTTTTCAGTATTACATAGGGATTGCTGTCATCAGTATATTGTTTTGTTCTGTGTGCATGACACTGGATGGCGACAGAGCTCAGTACCTTGACTGAAACTGACCCACCCGTTTTTACAGAATATGGAATTTAAATATGAACTGCTTTAAACATCAAGGGAATAGCACTCTGTAAGCATGTTCATTGGGGAAAGGAAAGGATGCTGCAGGCAAGTGATAACTGCATCACTGTTGTTGCAACTGGCATGCTTTCTTTTGACTATACTGTCAGTTAGGCTTTGTGAAATGTTTAAATGAGAACAAACTAATAAAAAAAAGAACTTTGGGGGGGACATGTAGGCTATCACTGTTCTCACATGTTCAATTATGTTTGTGCAAGCATCATTTAAAGTGCCATTACTCGTTTTCAGTGTGACAGACGGCTACAAAGCTTGCAGCCTTCTAATATGAGGTAAGTCCAGGAGCGAAGTATGTAACTACTGCCAGTGGTAATCTTAAGTCTGAATTTTCTAAACCCACGCTTAATCCTGTTTGAGGATTATGGCTAGCTGAGTCTCCAATCATTTGTCCCTCCGATGCTGTCGAGGGCCTGGAGTGGTCAGTGCAGAACGCCACACTGCCAATGCCCCATCAGCCCATAGTCATCAGACAGATGGCATGGCTTTTGTTTTGTTTTTTTATTATTTAATTTTTTTTACTCTTTTCTCCATTTCTTCTCTTTTGTTTGTAATTTCACTATGTCTTTGCAGTGTCAGCAGAGAGGATATTTCTGGTCTCAGAGAGCCTACACATCAAATCCATTTTTTTCTTCCCACTTTAAAAAAACAAAAGCTACGTTTGGAGTAAAGGGAAACCCTCCCGAGAGCATGTGCAATCACGTTTCAGTGCAGATGGCCTCGGATCAGGAATGTGGGAGGGCTTGTCTTACTCCATGTTTTGTTTTTTTGTCCCTCCAGGACCCAAATATGAGGGCAGCATGGTGATTACCTTATCTGCATGCTCTTTCGGGGCCAAAGGTTTTCAAAAGGTTTTCAAAAGGTTTTCAAAATAACCTCTGTGGCAACTCTCATAGTTGCTGGTGTTTTGATGGATGTTTCAATACCACACACTTGTGAATGATTCTGTCAGCTAGGAACACTTCTGGTCTTCCACATCATTGCCATTCTGCACTGAAAACGCCTCTTCAAAGAAATACATAAAATCGTTCAAGAGATATTCTGCACGTGCATACAAATACATCCCCAAGAGTTTGATTGGTGCAAAGTGCAAACCAATCTCCATGGGACATTGTAGTACGCACTGATGAATTATTTAATCATTCTTTGATACAAAGCCATTTCCCAGCCCATGCTGAGTAGAAAAGCACGAGGACCATTTACCACACACTGCTAAAATGATTCGCTTATCTCAGTCTGTAACATCTAGACCTCCTCTCTTTTGTTGTCCTCTTCAAATGGTCTGTCATCCTTTATTGGTTATATCATCAACAAACATTTTGAAAACCAAAAAGTGTGCAGTCATGCCATTGCATTACTGTTGCTTTCTAAGAAATGTAACTATTCTTATTTTTTTTTTACAAAGAAGAGGTATTGGAAGTTGAACATTCTTTAAGCTTCATACGAAGTGCATATAGACTTGTAAATCTATATATAGCGATGTCTACAATCACAAAGAAAGTGACTGATGTGAGCGATGATATGCAGCAAAAGATAAATAGGGATTTATGTGCATGTGTAGCAATGGTTTGGCTCAGCAACATGTTTTCCCCCACAACTGTGGAATTTGTTGTTTGGATTTGCAAGAAGCCAACCTGAATAGACTCCTTTCGCAGATGGTAAAATTGTAGGCCTACTGGTCTCAGATCCAAAAGCACAATGTTTGGTCAATCTCACTCAGTTCATGAAGTCTTCTCTCTCTCCCAGAATTCCAAAAAACATGTATTTCTTCCAAGTGGTTTGACTGGACTGATCGTTGCTGAATTTCCTGTGACCAAATACAAATACAAATACTCACCAGAGGAAGATAACAGAAACTGACTCATGCCTATAAGCATAGACCATAAGAAGATTATGTAGCATATTAAGACATAGTTATTATAATCATTATGCAAACAAATAATGAATTACTTAGCTGTCAGTACATGTGTTGTTACAAGAATCCTTGTTAATTAACCACTAAGGAATAAACATTAATTGTCAGTCAAGCTATCACAATTATGTTTGACTCCAGAACAATGAAGCTTGACTGTCAAAAGCCCTGTATTTCAGGTTTACACAGGAGAGGTGTTCGAATCCAAGTGCTAGTGATTTCCCGAAGCGGCCAATCAACAACCAAGTCTTACCATGAAAATGTAAATTACCAACAGAGCAACCATATGGGGAAAACATCACCAGAACAGCTTTTACTGAGGTTATCTAGCAGGCCTTCATCAATCTGTGTTTTGTTGAATTCGGCCCACAACACCTACAGAAAGCTCAACAAAGACAGACAGATAGATAGATAGATAGATAGATAGATAGATATTTTATTGATCCCCAAGGGGAAATTCAAGGTCCCAGTAGCTTAAGACACCACACACAACATACAGTAAAATGTAAACAGGATGATAAAATAACAAATCCAATTGATTAAAAAGAACAGTAAAATATATCAAAGATAATAAAAAAGGATCCACACATGAATGTATAGGGATGTATAAGCATGAGGCGCTTGCAGTGATGGGGCAGGGATTGACCCTTCAGTATGAGGTGTGTGTCATGGTGGTAGTTGTGCTTGGCATCCCAAATCGTCACCGTGTACACTCATGGGCTCTAAATTTGTAGGTCATTCCGGTTGATGTGGCTCTTCAGGATTTGATCAGCAACGGAAGTAAAACCGCAAGCCCTTGATGCAGGACACAAGTTCAATCAAATTGTTCAGTCAATCCAGTTCATGGCTGTGGTTTATGATCCAATCAGCAACATATCTAAACAAAACAATTATAATTGTAGACAAATGACCTCTTGATGCCTTGGCATGAAATAGACATGGACTTCCCCCGCTGAGTATGGGGCACAGAACTCTCATAGAAGTGCAATCTGCTTCATGTGGTGCCTGTGTTATCTTGTGCACTACTGCATGGTTTGTTCTGTTTACTGGAGAAACCTTGAAAAAGGGCCAACCGGCCGAAACGTTGGTCAATAAATATAAGATTGAGACTGTGAGTGTGCGGCAACATATTCTTTTTCTACTGTTTACTGAAAGAGACATTCATGTGTCCTCGTTGGAAATATGCTTTTATAGTGTCTTGATCCATCATGGTGTAAACAAACCTCTTGTACTTGTTGACCAAGCAGTAGAGGAAGATGAGGATAAAATGGCTGATAATGTCCCTATCTATTTGTGGTACGGCAAATCATTATGCCAGCCACAAACAACTTGTATTGCTTTCATGGAGATTCTCATATGTTTAATCATAAAGGCAAACTAGGAAACAAATAACCAAAGATAATTTGAGATAACTGCCTTTTAATCAACCATCAATATCAATGGGGTCCAAATCATGCCCAAAAACTGTACGGTAAAGCAAATCTTAAAAGGACGACATTCACATTAAGTTTGCATTCATACGGCATGATGACTTTTCAGAGCTGAGTGGTGTGCATGTTTTACAAATATATCTGCAGATGACAGCTGTAGTGGATGGCAACGAGTCATAAAACAGCTTGCACATGTGAAACCCATTGAAATAAATGTCAGAGCTGTCTAACTGCGATATGATTTATAGCTGTAAAGCAGTAAGGTAGCAAAGTGCAATATAGTCTACTCTTAACTTGAAGTGTGTGAGGTGTTACTTATTATCCTGTAAAAATGGTCAGCTTTTAAACTAGAGCTAGGGCAAGCTTCTCGCTGAAATTCAGAGCACAAACTTTCCCCTGAATTTTGTTAACATGTCAAGTCAAGGAATTAGTTCCCAGTCACACCACAATACTATAATAAGCCTTTCAAGATGAACAACCTGTTGCTTAAGATAAGCTAGCAGAGAACAAAACAACTAAGGGTGCATGGTGACTGTCAATATGAAGTCAAATGCAGAGTCAAATAAGAGTACAATATATTATTCAATATGCTGAGCCACTTTACTGCCTCCGTCTGCAATCTTTCAATTATAAGGACGGATTCAGGAAAGCTGCTGCCAGTATTTTAATAATCTTCAGACGCTTATCTGATCACTACGATCACCCCACAGCTCCACTTCATAAGCTAGAATCTAGCCAGGAGCTAGCCTGATGAGCATCAAGATGTAGGGTCTGGACACTCACCGTAGACAGGGCTCAATCGGAGGGGTGGGATAAACAGTTGTCTTTCAAATTCCCTCCCCGCAATAGGATAACGCTAAACGAATCATCTTCTTGTTTTCAAGTAGCAGGATGCTTAACCTTCCCTCTCCACGCAATAGGATAACGCTAAACGAATCATCTTCTTGTTTTCAAATAACAGGATGCGTTACCGTCGCAACTTCTGGTCGCATGTCAGTCACCATTATGTTAAAGGGATATTCCGCCATTTTTGGAAATGCACTCATTTTCCACCTCCCCTCGAGCAAAACAATCGATATTTACCTTGTTCCCGTTCATCCAGCCATTCTGTGAGTCTGGCGATACAACTTTTAGCTTCAGCCTAGCATAGATCACTGAATCGGATTAGACCATTAGCTTCTCGCCTGCTAGCTTCATGTTTAAAAGTGACTAAGATTTCTGATAATTTTCCCATTTAAAACGTGTCTCCTCTCAAGTTAGAAAGTGCAATAAGACCAACTGAAAATGAAACCTGGCGTTTTTCTAGGCTGATTTGACATGGAACTACACTCTCATCTGGCGTAATAATCAAGGCAACTTGCAAACGTACCATAGGCGCAGTGATATCGTACGCAGCATCTGAAAATAGTCCCCATAGACATCAAGCAGTAGTAGTGCCAGTAGCTGCAAGTTGCCTTGATTATTACGCCAGATGAGAATGTAGTTCCATGTCAAATCAGCCTAGAAAAACGGCAGGGTTCATTTTCAGTTGGTCTTATTGCACTTTCTAACTTGAGAGGACACACGTTTTAAATGGGAAAATTACCAGAAATATTAGTCACTTTTAAACATGAAGCTAGCAGGCGAGAAGCTAATGGTCTAATACGATTCAATGATCTATGCTAGGCTGAAGCTAAAAGTTGTATCGCCAGACTCACAGAATGGCTGGATGAACGGGAACAAGGTAAATATCGATTGTTTTGCTCGAGGGAAGGTGGAAAATGAGCGTATTTCCACAAATGGCGGAATATCCCTTTAAGCCCTGTGATTGGGCTGCTGGTGCTGGGTGTTCTCAGCTTCCTGGCTCAATGGATCGTGCCTAGACTGCCCCGCCAGCCAAATTACATTTGCTGCCGCTAGGGGCGTCTAGATTTCTAGGCTAGCCAGGAGCAGCTAACCAAACTAAAACTAAACCAAACTTAATCAAATCTGGAAAGAAAGTAGACGAAATAAATTCAAAGTCTCATACAGATAAATAACCTCATCAGTAGATTAGCAAGGAACAATATACAATAAACTCTGGCAATCATTTTTAGACACAGGAAATCTACACCTGCAATTACATGGTAAAATCATATACCGATACACATGCTTTCAGACATTACCAGCAGCTGAAGTTTATCCTACCATTTGCCACACAAAAGTTACAGAAGTGGGATGCTTTCTATTGTCCTTTAAGACACCCCCACAGAATCCAGTAGGCTTTATGTGTGGGTTTCATCATGTAGGCCACTGCATAATGACAGCTGTTTTACAGAGCAGGATACCTAGTGCACAATAGCATTAATCATCATGGATAAAATGGCCCAAAGTGGAAACTCTCGCTCACTCAATGGGCTCTCATCGAGTGGCGGATAATAATGCATTGATGTCACTAAATGTCAGTCGGTTCTGCCGAGAAAAGTAAGCCTGTGGGTCAGCAATACGGAAGATTTGATGACTTGAGTCAAGTGTCTTTTCAAGAGGGGGTGAGAGGGCTCTTTTTGGGGTCAGTTCTAATGCATACAGATCACTTTCAGAAAACTCGGGCGAGAGTGACTGCGCTGTTGATGCCAGGAGAAGCAGTCGGGAGTTGAAGCGCTGGATGTTCACTTCATAGTCTCTTATATGTCCATGGCCCCACTTGACATAAGTGTGGCAACACTTCACTGAGAGTCTCTGATCCCTCGCTGTTATTGAATGTCTGTGAATTCCAGACTAAAACGTGAAGGCTAGAAGACATGGTGAGGATTTCAAGAGATTTGTGAAACTACTGCAGTGTTGAGCATTCTTTTTCAGTTCAGTTTATGATTTATGGTACATTTTGAACATCCATTGTAGATCATAGAACAGTTTTGCATCCACCAGGGGTCAGTGAATCAGTAACTTTGTTATTTTCATTAAATGCAAATGTCATTATTTCATTGAATGCATATTTAATTTGACGGTGACAAGTTCAATGAAAATAAAGTATTTGGTCAATGAAAATAGCCGAATTTAGGTGTAGAAAAGACAATCTGATTGTGTAGTTGATTCAAGTGAGAAGGTCACATCTCAAGAGAGGATGCGTTGGCAAGCCCTGATACAGTCTCTTCTGGCTTGGTTGGACCCTCAGAGGCAGTGAGCTCAGCAGTAGCCTTTTCAAGCTGAATCTCAGAATAGTTTCAATGACTGAATGTTCAATGTTTGTATCTGATTTTTTGTTGTTGCCGTTTTTATTACCTGGGTCCTGGCACATTGTTGCTTTCTTCAGTTGAGTTGACAAAATGTGCAACTTTAGCACCTCTCATTAATTTCTGATAAGAATTAGAAAGATATTAATTATTTCAAATTCAACTGATGATGAGATATTTAATGTGCATACTCACAGATCATGTTGAATCAATTTTGTCCTTTAGTCACTAATCTATGAGATAAGCATGGTTAAACTCAATATTAACATGTGTTAGCATGAACTGAACTCCACCTTGAAGGAGTTCTTGAACTTAGGGATCCTGAAGAAACAGCACCCCACGGTCGCTTCCTCCAGTGGCACCTCCAGTGGCACCTCCAGTGGACCAGCAGACACAGGAGACTCTCTCAACTCAGACAAGGATTCATTTGCCTGAACTCTAGACAAACCTGTGACAAACAAAATGTAGTTTATATACAGTATCCTAACTGTAAGTTACAGCAGGGAGATCAGGTTTAAATACCAACAAGAACTTACTTGTCTTTGCAACAAGAGAATCTTTGCATTCACTGAGTTCTCCTCTCCTTGATTTCTGAAGAACATTTATAGAAACTAAAAGTTATACCCTACAACTAGGTATTGTAATGTATGCTTTACAGTGCAGTACAACACCTCATGACCTACATGAACTAAATGTTAAGCATGATACTCTACCTTCCAGTTGAATGTCGGCATCTTCAGCCGAAAGGGAAATATGTTGTTCCTTGTCTTTTCCTCTCTTTTTTTCTGAGGTCCAATTGCAGTTTGACTTGGAGGTATACATGCAGATGCTGGTGTGCTCGGGTGGCTACATGTCTTCACAATCACTTTGGTCAGTTTTTCTACCAGTGAAGATGTCAAAGATGGATTTTGTGACTTCAGGGCAGAACAGAGCATGTTTTCAGACCCAAAGTCCTGAGTGAGCTCCTTGTAAACAACTCTGAAAATGTCATGAATATTCACTTCCTGAGGATGATGTCCATCACTTCTGATGCCAAAAGTTGTATTCAGCTCATTCAGAATGTCCCCAATCAAGTCATTGGACATATCCAGAACGTCGTCTGGAAGTGTGTTCTGATCAATATTCTGGTGAAAACTATGAATCTTCTTCAGAAGTTGGATGACCAGCATAGACACCAAGGAGGCATAGTTATTACTATCGGACTCTAACAGACTTAAGTGAGACAAAGAGGTACCTCTTTTACCACGTTCATCAAAAATTTGTGGGAGCACATTGTCTGAGATACTGGTTAAGGATGGCGTTTTGGTGTCCCGTGCCTGTTTGTCTGACAGTTTCTGATCATCCTTGTCATCAGTACTGTTACGTGAAGAAGCTACGTTATCCTGTGATTGTGTGGAAAGTGTCTCCATGACTACTTGGGTCATCACTTGCGTGAATACATCCACTGTGCTTCCAAACTCCTCAGATGCTGATGAAGAGATTGAGGGGAATAAAGATGACAGGACAAGTCGCTTCACAGCCTCCTCTACATAACCGTAAATGAAACCTGGAATTTCATTCTTTCCTACAGCTCTGGGTCGCAACTTGTCTAGGACGGAGTCTGAGAGACTCTTCCCCACTGGCACAGATATAGTCTGGACACCATGATAACTTTTAAGGAGCTTCTGTACTTCACCTGCAATATTATGAGAATACTCCATCATTTTGGTGTCTGAGATTAATCCTTCCAGTCTTCTAGTGATGTGAACACGTTTCCCCAATTCGAAGATGGTGTCTACCACGAGTGATGGTCTCACGGGAACATTTACTAGACAATGACGAGTCCTTCATTCCAATATTGGAACACACGAGAACAGGGGAAATCCCTTTGATAGGTACCTCAGGGGAAACAGGAGTGTCACAGAGTCTGTTTTGGTCATTTACTTCAGAGCCAGCAGAAGAGGGTGACGGCAGTTGATGGCTTTGTGGTAGGGTTGTTAATGAATAATCGAATATCGAATAATGTTTGTTAAGAATTTATTCGACTAAAATAAATGCCTAATGAATATTCGCTTTAGTCTCACACAATATGAGAACAGCAACATTCCGGTATTTTGCGCGCATGACAAAAACAAGCAGAGGTGAAGCGAGCGAGGAGAAGTGCTGGACCTCTTCTTTATTTAGGGGCTCATGGGAATGGGGTACCTAGTAAAACGTAAGCAGGAAGTGTTGTGGTTAGAACGTGAAGTGCGAGAGTTAGAGAAGTGGGTGTTATGTTAATGAATGCGGGAGAACTGTTTTGTGAAGCATCTCCATGTAAAACGAAAAGAAGCCTATTAAACTGGTATTCCGAGACATCAAGCCTCTTAATTGTTTCATCACCAATATACCAGTAGGATAACCCGTGTTTGAACGATTACCTCGCAAGCTGCCGGCAAGTGAAGCTAAAAGTGAAAAGATAACGGGCCGACCGGCAAGGTAACAAAATGTTCATCCGACCATAAACGAAACCAGCACCGGAGATGACCAGTGAGCGTTGCAATCGCTAGCCTACATGTTAAAATAGGACCTATGTCGGATGGCATAATGCCCTGTAAAATAAAGTTTACAACTTGTTGTAAACAACTTATTTCTTGATAAAGTTTTTTTTTTAATATATATATATATATATATATATCTCATCGTTAATATCAATTGTGTGCGTGTTGGACATGTGGGAGTGATGGGTGGGGGCAAATGTTTACACGGCTCTGAATGCCATGTGACGTCATGATTTAGCAAATAATCGATTAATTGTTCAATAACGTTATGATTAGTCGAACATGAAAATTCATCTAAAGTCCCAACCCTACTTTGTGGCCTATCCTTGCCTATTTTGATGTCAATCATTTGCACTTCATTCAACATGGCACCAAGGATCTTATGAATCAGAGCTGCTTGCTCTAAATTTTCCGCACTCTTGAAATCTCGAAGGTCACTCTGCATGGAGATAATCACGTCGCAAATGACATTTCTGGCATATGCCATTGTTGTTTCCTCTTTTCTGTCACAGTAGGCAGATTTAGAAAACAAGCTTCCCACAACATTCTTAATGGCACTGAACATTCTTTGAGATGTTGCGCAGATCTTTTTGACAGTAAACAGCTCCTATGCCTCGTGCTGTCTCCACAAGATCCTTCATCCCCTCAGTAACGTATTCGACAACATCAAATGCTGCCACATGATAATCTTGACTGGAGACAGTCTCGTTCATGGATTCAATGATTTCACCAACTAGATCATCTGCAAAAGCCAATGACAGAGGGTCAATAAAGGCTAGAAACTGGTTTGCCTGACTTTCCACTTTGGCATTTGGCTCATCATCATCCTCTTCTTCATCATCATCGTGATCTTCAACAGACACGCCAGCTGGTAATTCAGGGCAGGAATCGTTCTCAAGATTTCTGAGCAAAATCTCACTGACTCGATTTGTTGCCCTTTTTTGAAATTCAGTATCAGTCAGCTGGTTGAGCAGCGGGATAGAGCTGGAAAGTCCTGAGGCTTCAGACTTAACGCAGGCACAGCTGAAAGCAAACCACTGACAGGCTCCTGCAAAATCCCATCTACTTCCATCTTGGCAGCTGCCAAGGGCCTTTCATAGGTAATCCTCTGAGGTCCTTCTCCCAGGCATGACTCTTCAGCATTCTTGGCCTCTGAAGTGCCAAACCTGTTACGAGACATAACATTGACCACGTTAGATACCAGACTAACAATTTACAGTCAGCAGCAGAGCTAAACTAAAATCAGTGAGGGAAAATAATGAATGCCCTGTAACGATGCTACTTAAGCTCAATTTGCGGTCAAAAAGCGTTACTTCAGGGTTGGGAAGTTACAATAAAATGCACAGTTAGTCACTAATCAAAATCTTGGTGAGTACAAAATAATCACACCCAAATAGGTTATTTTCCAACAACAACACATATAGCCAATGTGCATAATATAACATTCATATTGTTGCAGAAACAGGTGTTACCCTGACCTTTCTGTTCCATATAGAATGACATGTGCGGCAGGAACAGCCAGAACTTCACTGAGTGCTGGGATTAGGTAATAATGAGCCGGACCACTTTCACTACTATGCCGGCACAAAGCTGGTAAACTTCTTCCCTGGTCCTCTGCAAATAAAATCAGATGATATGTTTTTTCATCAGAGAAGAGTATTTAAACAAAGAATATTATAGAATGTTTATTCTCTCCACTCTATGATTGACGAGTAATAGTCTATATGAATGCTATTATGAGGATGAAATTGAGCTCACAGGCACACATAGAGCATCACGGACAATTCTCCAATGCCTGAAAAAGGGAAAGGGACAGGGACATTTAGAACATCAGGTTAGCAAATACCATTATCTTATTATTGTTAAAATGCACTGTATTGCTATTCCTAGGCTTCTTCTTCAATCTATCAACATCCAATAAAGTACCTATATAGGTCTATTAAACTGTCTATCAGCATACATTAAACTATTAGTGTTGCCAAATTGGGTTTAGTGATTTCCGCCCCTTCAGCAAAAAAACACCCCTGTTAAGTTAATTGACTGTTGCGCAGGATTAACTATACGTGGAGAAGAATAAGCGGAGTGTCTATTCAATGTCATTTATTAAATGAACTTTCACATAAAGTACGGCTCTGTTCATCCGTCACCTTCATCAGTTACATTCACACACACTGAAGCAGCATGGCATACACGCAGGTATGAGAACCGTAATACCCCATGTTAGAGCTACACTTGGTTTACTGTGTTCAAGTGGTCGTAATTTGCTAATTAATTTGTTTATTATTATTATGATTATGATTATTATGATTTGCTCACATTAGTAATATGTTTTGTAATATTCTTTTGCTAGTTATTTGTTTAGTTAATTGTTTTGATTTATGTTTAGTTTATCGTGCTTAGTTTAATCATTTATTTTGGTTTAGACACCTGGGGGCAGTAGTGAGCACAGGTAAAGGTGTGTGCGTAATATAGGTAGGAAGTAGGAGGAGGCCTGTATTGCACCTGGGTGGTGGGCACATGGTTTTTTACCAGCGCGAGAGAGATGCTGAAATGTTTGCTCTGCTGGAATGAATAAACCAACCACTAAAATGGAATCTAAGCCTGGACATTCTTCTCTTGCCTGCGTACATTACCTGCCCAGGGTGCCAGAAGTTGCCGTTTAAGTATTTAATTTAAGTTTAATTTCCTAAGTTTAGTTTTCTTAAGTTTGGTCAAAAACGGCCACTACAACAAGTAAAAAACCTGCCTATG
Source organism: Sardina pilchardus (assembly GCF_963854185.1). Lineage (NCBI taxonomy): Eukaryota > Metazoa > Chordata > Actinopteri > Clupeiformes > Clupeidae > Sardina > Sardina pilchardus. Next base: position 12,591,846 of record NC_084999.1, on the reverse strand, counting down.
GATTACTGAGAATAAGTAAAAACTTGCCTATGGATTACTGAGAAGAAGTAAAAACCCGACTAAGGATTACTGAAAGAAAGAAGAACTTTCCTGGAAATTCGCATCGGATATTATTGGAATACCCGACGATCAGCACGGATTGTTTGATTCGCCATTCATGGATTGTCTGCCGGCGTGAGACAGAGGCCTGGCCCGAAAATCTCCAGTTGGTATGTGTACTACAAACGCCGTATTGGAAAACGGTTTCACGAAAAGTGACTTTAAACTTGGACAGTTTTAACATTAGTTGGATGTACACTGTTGGATTATCGACGCACCAAGTGGCCTTGTGCGCTGCGGCTTGAGCGCTTGAAGAGGATTTGTTTGTTCGACAAAGTTGTTTCAATAACGTGGCCATCCATTGATAGCCTTGTTGCCCGATTGCGGACTATTATCAGCACTTAAGTTTGCAACAAAATGACAGACCCAGAGACTGCACCCGATCTAGAAAGGCCGGAATCAAAGCGGTCAATCAAATTGACTTCCAAAGGAATGTGTCTGTACATACAAACTTGCCAAGAAAAACGCACTGCAAGAACTAATCAGGCACAAAGGCTTTTGAAAAAAATCCGTGCGTTAATGGAATTAAATGGAAGTGCCGTCGCAGTGAACACTCAGCTCGCTTTGTTCATTAAATGTTATGATGAAGCACTTTCTATACATGAAACGTTTATGGAATTGCCTCTACCAGAAGATGATCAAATACTTATCGCTAAAACTAAAAACTTTGAGGAGAAGATGAAATCATGTCAAGCATTTATTGAAGAAGTGAAAGAGTGGCTGTCTAAAATTGGTCATCCATACTCACAACCAAAAGAACCTTTCGACGTTGATGATGGAATACAACCTGAGGATAGTATTTCTAACGTTTTAAGTGTAAGATCAAGTTTAGCAAAAACACGCGCTACCGGCATATCAAAGACTTCTGCAACATCTTCGGCGCGCCTTAATGCGGAGGCCGAGAGAGCGGCTCTTCTCAAACGCTCCGAAGCTCTAAAAAGGAAACATTACATAGAAGAGCAAGAGGACCGGCTTCGTAGAGAAAAAGAGCAATTGGCGCTTGAAACAGATCTAGCAGCAACAACTGCAAGGCTTCAGGTTTTAGAAACGAACACATCACAGCATGGCTCAAGACGAGCTAATGGAATGAACTCTTATTTGGAGAGGAGCAAAGCACAAAGATCCATCGGTTTATTAGATCCCCTTGCCACAGCTTTTGTTCCACATGAGAATGATGTTCTTGCTGTACCTGATCCTGCACCAGTTGTTAGGCCAAGACAAAGATTTGCTATGCCAATGAATGGAATGCTGCTTGATTCAGAAGCCCCACAAGTGCAGACTGCTTATGGACGTCAAATGGGGCCTATATTAAATTCTCAAACTCAAAACAGAAGCAACCAAATTGACATGTTGGGCATTATGCAAAAACAAAACGAAATCACTGCACTGTTGGTTCAGCAAAATGTATCCTCTGCTCTTCCTCCAAGAAATCTACCTATTTTTGATGGAGACCCTCTTCAATATAACTCCTTTATTAGAGCCTTTGAAAATGTAGTGGAGAAGAAAACGAATGATCTCAGCGACTGTTTGCACTTCCTTGAACAGTACACTAGGGGGCAGCCAAAGGATCTTGTGCACAGTTGTCAACATCTGCCTCCAGATCAAGGTTATCACAGAGCCAAAAGTCTTCTTGCTCAGCACTTTGGAGATGAACACAGAATCACATCTGCCTATATGGAGAAAATATTTAACTGGACACCCCTTAAAGGTGAAGATGTAAAAGGATTGCAATCATTCTCTCTGTTTCTCCGAGGATGTTCAAACCTAACAGAACAAATGATATACATGAGGGAACTGGACTTACCATCTAACATGCGGAGCATCATTTTAAAACTTCCTTACAAATTAAGAGAAAAATGGAGGAATATTGCTTGTGATCTGCAAGAAAGAAGAGGACAGAGAGCTATGTTCATTGATCTTGTTAATTTTATTGAGAGACAAGTTAAAATAGCTTTAGATCCAATTTTTGGAAACATTCAAGATCTTCCACATCCTAATGTCAAGCCCTCCGGTAGCAGCCAGCTACAGGAAAGAAGGAAGGGAAGCAGCTATGCCACAAATGTCACTCCTGTGAGAGAGGAAGATATGGCACAGTCTGCAGGATACAACACCCCCTCCACTCATTGCTGTCTGTTCTGCCGGCAGAGAAACCATACATTAGGTCAGTGTTCACAGTTTAAAGCCAAAGCGCACAGGGACAAGATCATCTTCATTAGGGACCAGGGTATTTGTTTTGGTTGCCTGAAGGTAGGCCATATAAGCAAAGACTGTAGGAGTCGATTGGATTGCAGTGTATGTCACCAGAAACACCCCGGGGTCCTTCATATAGAAAGACAGGATAAAGGCACATTTGTAGAACAAGCTACACACCCTGTGAGCTCTCCAAGGGATTCAACCGTAACCTCTCAGACGTGTGGCCATATTGGGGCCGGTGTGGAAGATGAGACTACCTTCTCTATTGTTGCAGTAAAGGTTCATGTCTCAAACAAACACGTCAACTTTCTCCGCTTCCTCTGGTGGCCAGGTGGTGACACTGCACAAGCTCCGCAGGAATATCGCATGAAGGTACATCTATTTGGAGCTGCGTCATCGCCAAGCTGTGCCAATTATGCCTTGAGGAGAACTGCAGATGACAACGCAGAACACTTCCCCCCAGAGGTTGTGAGTACAGTGAAAAATAACTTTTATGTCGATGATTGCCTCCGTTCAATGGCCTCAGAAGAGGAAGCTAGGAAAATGATCCAGGATTTAACTGCACTTTGTCAAAAGGGAGGATTCACTCTGTCGAAGTGGGCCAGCAATAGTCGTGCAGTACTGCGCTCTGTCAGCGAAGGCCACAGAGCAAAGGATATGATGGAGCTGGATTTGGATACAGATCAACTTCCTGTTGAACGTACATTAGGACTACAGTGGTACGTTGAGACTGACCATTTTGGATTTAAGACCTCAGCAAAGGAGCAGCCACAGACGAGAAGAGGAATTCTTTCGGTGGTCAGCTCCCTGTACGACCCATTGGGCTTCCTTGCGCCATTCAGCATGATGGCTAAGATGTTACTGCAGGAACTCTGTAAAAGAAACCTCGGATGGGACGAAGACATTCCCCATGTTCTCGCTAAGCAATGGGCTGGCTGGTTGGAAGATCTCCACAAGGTGGCAGAATTCAAGATTGATCGTTGCATCAAGCCTAAAGACTTTGGCAACCCTGTCACTGTACAGCTTCACCACTTCTCTGACGCCAGTGAGGTCGGGTATGGAGCTGTCTCTTACTTAAGACTGGAAAGGGACAATAAGGTGCATGTTGCATTTATGATGGGGAAGGCCAGAGTTGCTCCGCTCAAGCAGACGACAATTCCTCGCTTGGAGCTAACAGCTGCAGTCCTCGCTGTAAGAGTGGACCGAATGCTACAGAAGGAGTTGCAACTCAAGCTGGAAAAGTCAGTTTTCTGGACCGACAGCACAACAGTCCTTAAATACATTTCAAATGAAAGCCGGCGATTCCATACCTTTGTGGCCAACAGAGTAGCAGTCATCAGAGAGGCAACTGACGTTGACCAGTGGAGGTATGTGGGGACAAAGGAAAATCCAGCCGATGATGCTTCAAGAGGGATGAGGGCAGAAGACCTCCTGAACAGAAGGAGATGGATGATGGGACCTGATTTCCTCTACAAGGCCAAGGATGAGTGGCCTAAGTTAGATGTAGACCTTCAGGTGATTCCTGGCGCTGATCCTGAAATCAAAAGGGACTTGATGGTAAATGCTACTGTTAAAGACACAGACAATGCCATGAGCCACCTGATCCATTACTTTTCATCTTGGAGGAGATTGCAAGTAGCCGTAGCTTGGCTTCTTAAGATCAAGGACACTCTTGTGTTATTGGGACATAGGAGAAAGGAACTTTATGCCTCTGCTGACCTAAGGGACACTCCAGACTGCAATCAGCAGGTGGAAAGCCAAATGCAGAGCTTTAAGGCTACGCTCAAAGGACAGAGTTTGACGCCTCAAGATGTGACCAGGGCAGAGCTGTCAATCATCCGGTATGTGCAGCATCACCGTTTTAAGGATGAAATCACCTTGTTGCAGAGTGGTGTGAAACCCATATCCAAGGACAATCCACTGTACAGATTGGACCCAGTGATGGATGGTGAGATCCTCAGAGTGGGTGGGCGGTTAGGCAAGGCCGCACTGCCAGTGGAATCCAAGTGTCCTGCTATTCTGTCAAAAGACATGCATGTATCAACACTAATTCTGCGCCACATTCATCAGCAGATAGGTCATGCTGGAAGAAATTATATGTTGTCCAAGTTAATGCAGAAGTATTGGATTATAAATGCAAACTCTGCTGCTAGAAAGGTCATATCAGATTGTGTTGTTTGCAGACGCAACAGAGGAAAACTCCTTGAACAAAAGATGGCGGACTTACCCGCCGAAAGAGTGTTGCCGGATGAAGCCCCTTTCACTCATGTTGGCATTGATTACTTTGGGCCCATTGAAGTTAAAAGAGGCAGGGGTCTTGTCAAAAGATACGGAGTGCTCTTCACCTGCATGACCAGCCGTGCTGTAGGGGTGGGAATTGGCAAAAGAATGACAATTCGATACTATTGCGATATTTGGGCCACAATTCGATATTATTGCGATTCTACACATATTGCGATACAACAAGTATTGCGATTCGATTCTGCGATATATTGCTATTCATGTCTCTCATATTGTTCGAAGGCATTACAAAAAATAAGGAAAATAACACTGTTCAACTCACTTTGTCATGGCATGGTGCATATCAAGGTCCTTACTATTTGCTTTTTGTTGAGAACCGAAACACACCCACACTTTCGATTTGAAATTGCCGTTGAATGGACAATAAAACGCCACAACAAGCGTCACCTTGAGAGCGTAATATATTGAAATTCCCCCTTGGGGATCAATAAAGTATTTATCTATCTATATATCTATCTATCTAACAAATGTAATGTGATCAGAGTAAACCCTGAGTAAACTCGCCTCAAATAAAAGTAAAATAGATAATTAAATTATATAATTAAGTATTGCGATACTTGAGCTACTCGTATCGATATAATTGCATGCACAAAATATTGCGATACTGAACAGAATCGATTTTTTCCCCCACCACTACCGTGCTGTACACTTGGAAGTAGCATACACGTTGGATACAGACTCCTGTATAAACTCAGTGAGACGGTTCCTTTGCAGACGAGGCCCAGTCTCAACCATCAGGTCTGACAATGGAACTAACTTTGTTGGAGCCAGCCGTGAGCTCAAAGAAAGTCTGACTTCTCTGAATCATGATAAAATTCAAAGAGCCTTTCTTCAGGATGGCATAGAATGGAGATTCAACACCCCAGCGGCTTCCCATCAAGGTGGTGTTTGGGAGCGCCTGATTCGCTCAGTGAAGAGCGTTCTTACCTCAGTCCTTAAGCAGCAGACCCTGGACGATGAAGGCCTCCAAACAATCTTTTGCGAAGCTGAGGCAATCTTGAATGATAGGCCCATTACAAAGACCTCAGATGATTCAAATGACCTGGAAGCTTTGACGCCGAATCACATTCTGCTGTTGAAAGGTAAACCAATTATGCCACCAGGACTGTTTGATAGAAATGATCTGTACGTCAGAAAAAGATGGAAGCAGATACAGTACATGGCGGAACTTTTCTGGAAGAGGTGGATATCTGAGTACCTGCCATTGATGCAACAGAGACAAAAATGGACATCACTAAGAAGAAATCTCACACCTGGAGATGTTGTTCTTGTGGCAGATGCTACAGCTCCAAGAGGATCCTGGATGATGGGGAAAGTTCTAGATGTCAGATCAGATGTGAAGGGCTTTGTGCGCTCCGTCCGCCTCCAAACAAAGACCAGCATCCTGGAGAGGCCTGTGACGAAGCTGTGCCTACTGCTGGAGACGGCAGTGTGATCACATTCACTGACTCTCTATCTATCTCTCTCTCCTTTTCTCTCCATCTTTCTTTCTTTCTTTCTCTTGCAGGTCGGGCAAGAAGACATCTGTGCCTGATGTAGTCAGAATAGTAGATTAATGTGTAGCTCCGTTTTTTTATAGTTCAGTAATTGTGATAGTGCACAATTAGGGGCCGGAGTGTTAGAGCTACACTTGGTTTACTGTGTTCAAGTGGTCGTAATTTGCTAATTAATTTGTTTATTATTATTATGATTATGATTATTATGATTTGCTCACATTAGTAATATGTTTTGTAATATTCTTTTGCTAGTTATTTGTTTAGTTAATTGTTTTGATTTATGTTTAGTTTATCGTGCTTAGTTTAATCATTTATTTTGGTTTAGACACCTGGGGGCAGTAGTGAGCACAGGTAAAGGTGTGTGCGTAATATAGGTAGGAAGTAGGAGGAGGCCTGTATTGCACCTGGGTGGTGGGCACATGGTTTTTTACCAGCGCGAGAGAGATGCTGAAATGTTTGCTCTGCTGGAATGAATAAACCAACCACTAAAATGGAATCTAAGCCTGGACATTCTTCTCTTGCCTGCGTACATTACCTGCCCAGGGTGCCAGAAGTTGCCGTTTAAGTATTTAATTTAAGTTTAATTTCCTAAGTTTAGTTTTCTTAAAGGGATATTCCGCCATTTGTGGAAATACGCTCATTTTCCACCTTCCCTCGAGCAAAACAATCGGTATTTACCTTGTTCCCGTTCATCCAGCCATTCTGTGAGTCTGGCGATACAACTTTTAGCTTCAGCCTAGCATAGATCATTGAATCGGATTAGACCATTAGCTTCTCGCCTGCTAGCTTCATGTTTAAAAGTGACTAATATTTCTGGTAATTTTCCCATTTAAAATGTGTGTCCTCTCAAGTTAGAAAGTGCAATAAGACCAACTGAAAATGAACCCTGCTGTTTTTCTAGGCTGATTTGACATGGAACTACATTCTCATCTGGCGTAATAATCAAGGCAACTTGCAGCTACTGGCACTACTACTGCTTGATGTCTATGGGGACTATTTTCAGATGCTGCGTACGATATCACTGCGCCTATGGTACGTTTGCAAGTTGCCTTGATTATTACGCCAGATGAGAGTGTAGTTCCATGTCAAATCAGCCTAGAAAAACGCCAGGTTTCATTTTCAGTTGGTCTTATTGCACTTTCTAACTTGAGAGGAGACACGTTTTAAATGGGAAAATTATCAGAAATCTTAGTCACTTTTAAACATGAAGCTAGCAGGCGAGAAGCTAATGGTCTAATCCGATTCAGTGATCTATGCTAGGCTGAAGCTAAAAGTTGTATCGCCAGACTCACAGAATGGCTGGATGAACGGGAACAAGGTAAATATCGATTGTTTTGCTCGAGGGGAGGTGGAAAATGAGCGTATTTCCAAAAATGGCGGAATATCCCTTTAAGTTTGGTCAAAAACGGCCACTACACCCCACATATAACAGGTAACACCATATATGGCTAACACTATTACCGTACTACTATATAAGAGCGCTATACAGAAAATATGTTTAACAACCCCAACGACGATTTGTCATAGAGAACCATTTCACCAATAGGCCTAACCATGTTATTTGCATAATGTCAACCTAGCAACTACCATAGCATCCAACATGATTACCCTAGCAACCAGCATAGCAAATGCTTTATTTAGCATACCAGCCTAAATACAGTATCTACTCTAGCAAAACTCTAGCAACCACTACCATAATGTCACTGTAGCATAATGTCACTGCTATAGCAACCAACATGATTGTCATGGCAACCAGCATAGCAATCACTTTATTTAGCATTGCAACCACCATATCTTCCCTAACAACAAACTCAATTATCCTATCAACAATCTAGTAGCCTAAGCACCACCATAACGTAACCTGGCAACGACCATAGCAACCACCACGTCTACCCTAGCAACATCATAACTATCTTTGCAATTTTTGTTTTAACTAGCCTATGTCACATTTGTTGCATTCTCATGCACTGGTAATTACTTGGAATTCCATTTTTTATATAGGCTATTGTTGATGTTGATGATCTTGTTATTAGTAGTAGGAGTAGGCTAGTAGCCTATGTTAGAGTCTTTTAGGCTACTCTTCCGTCATGTTTTCCATGGCGTATCATGGGCGAAAGATTCATATGATCCAAATCTGAAAATATAAAATATCAAATAAGTTGAATGGAAAAGTTTTAAATGGGAAGAGGCACTTGTGCTAATTGTATGACAATAACCACATTTTTCTGACCATTAACTATTATTTTTTTTTACTATTATATTGACATTATTTAGCATGTCTGAATTTGATTTAGACCAACCTGCATCAATTGTTGAGGTCCTCATAGTGGAGCTAGCCCTTGATTCCTCAGAAGATGTCTTCTTTGGCTATGGCACAACACACGATCATCCATTTATTCACGATAGCCTAATAGATATAGGCCTACATATGAATCCAGTTTAGCTAATGTCAAAATAACATGTCAGCCATATGAGTCGGGCTGAATTATTCTCTGTATCCGGTTGGCACGACTTTTGCCAGTTGTTCTATGCCAGGATATTAAAACCTAAGTAAATAGGCTACTACATACATGCCTTTCCGGCATTTGATAGACTCCTGAGCTATTCGTTCAGGTGAGCTCATTTAAGATTGAATTAATTCTACAATATTATAATGAATAGGCCTACCTCACCTCTGTAGGCCTAACAGATACATTTGACTCAAATTCCTTAATTTACCTCTTTTCCCTCCGACATTGCGAAGTTGAGAAGACAGGAGCCTGCAAATATAATATAAATCTTTTAAAATAAGCCAGCATATAAAACCTAGCAAAGTCGCCGTGCTCAATCAAGTTTTGGTTCAGTTCTGTCCGACAGAGAGGACTTCAGAGATCACCATGAAAACACTGATATTATGACGCGGTACAACTTCTGATATCCTGCGTCACAATAGCCTGACCTGCCGCGTGCTTGCTTTACATTTCCAACCTTCACAAAATCGTTATTAATCACACGAGATTAGGTTAAATAAATACATAAACTAGAAAACGTAATTTCTAGGAAATTACCAGTGCATGCAAAAGCAAGACATAAGATAAAATGTGAAACAAACTTAAATTTACAAACCGAACCAATACGTGATTGGACTTTTACTCTCTGAAGCTTGACTTTTCCACCTCTGAGTGTGAGTGCGTGTGAGTTGCTGCGTTTACATGAGCGCTTTAATTCCGAATAAAACCAAGTTAAATCGGAATAAAAGTTAATTCCGCTTTAAAAGAGACCATGTTTCGCTTATTCCGCTTGAAAATGATTATTCCGAATTAAACTTAATTCCGATTTAAGTGGTTGGTTTATTCCGATGTTAAAGCGGAATTAACTCCCCTCCTTGATCATGTAAACCTTTATTCCGATTAAAAGTTTATTCCGTTTGTTTGGCGCATGCTCGTACAAGGAGGAAGAAGAAGCGCATGCTCGTTTTATGGTTAATTCGGCTCCGTCTTCTTCCCCCCTTCTCCGACAGTCTTCTCCTCCTCAGCTAGCAAACGTGAAGCTTGACAATATTCTCGAGCTGCTGGCTAAATAGTAGGCCTATTATCAGAGTTACTGTGAAACCCGTTTTCATTATGTTATTGTCCATGCTGTAACGTTAACCCGAGATGACAAAAAAGTTGCTAGCCAGCTAAAGTTTGTTTTCTTCCGGTAGACCTTATTAGGCTACGTTCATGCGCCGCCTGTCCAATCGGAACCCTTCCCGACCCCCAGACGTTCAGCAGAATACAATAAAGCGTAATTAACGTATGTTCCATGTAAACGCCAATTCGGAATTATTATTTCCATGTAAACTCGATGGAGAATATTTTAATTCCGATCTATTTAATTCTGAATAAACTAATTCTGAATTAAAAACATCATGTAAACGTGGCCAGTGTGCGTGCGTGTGTGTTTGTGTGTGAGTGGATGTAAGTGGATGTAAGGAGCATGGCTTTCTATGATGCAGTGAAATGGGGGAGTTAGGTTAGAATGTTGTGGAGTGCATGGAGAAGTGTGGTATATGAAGTGCTGCAGTCAGGTGTGTGTGTGTGTGTGTGTATGAGTGAATGGGTAGACAGAGAGAGCTGATAATGCAGGTTCAATTTAACTGGCTGTCAATTAAACTTGATAGGGTCTTGAGCACCTGGCTCTTGACACAGGTGCAAATCAGCTTAATCAGCAGTGCAGTGCGATAGACCTCTGAAGTTCGCCTACAAAAAAGCTTGCCATATATGGGCAGTTGGCTTCAATTAACTCCCAGATCTCCTTATATGGGCAAGGATAGCAGCTTCAGAGGTCTATGAAAAGTCAATGGGGAAACATATTTTGCTAATATCTCAAAAAGTATCAAGTTTACAGAACTGAAATATACATACTTAGTCTTATTTTCAAGACCTACGTAACAAAGTTTGAACCAAGTTTCTACGTTAAACGGTTGAAGCTAATTTGGACCTGGTTAGGAGAATAATAATAATAATAATAAGATGCCCAGGAAGAACAGAACAGTGCATTTGCATGCACTGTAATAAAATAAAACATGGCACTCGAGGCAGCATGCTATGACACGATGTACACGTTTGAGCGCTAATATGGTTTTCATGGAGTTTTTGTGACTGACTTTCCTATCTGGACTGGAAAAAATAATAAACATGAAACCTGAAATAAGACCTTGAAATCTGTCAAATTTCTTTATCTCTAAAGCCAGTGTAATTGCATTTGTATAGGCCTACAATACACTTCTTTGCACGATAACACAAAGAAAAGATTCTGTGGCAACAAGCAATTCTGGTAGCGATTACAACTTCAGTTTTTATTACCAGTTTACACACCATCAATGCAAATGTAGCATGCCTGTGGCATGACAAGGCTTAATGAGCACTGCACTCCCGGATAGGCCTATATAGGAAGAGACTGGTGGAGGGCAAGTTGCTGGTCGCTGGGAGCAGGCCACATTGTGGGAGAATGGAGCGTTTGGAAGGTACTTATACTTGTAATTGTGTAATTGTTGAATGTATGTGGTCTTTGAAGATTAAGTATTTGTTAACATCTTGTCTTGTTTGCCATTAGATCGCAGCTGACTGGCATCACAGCAGCATGACCACTGTTTTCCCCTACTTATTTTTGTGTCTTTAGTCAGTTAGTTAATTGTGTTTACAGCCACCTTTGTTGTGTTTGTATGTTGGTTTATTTTATTAGTTTGTTTGCCCTTTCCCACTCGTCACTGGTCTAGCTGACCAGTGTTCTTGAAGCAGCCCGTTCAGCACGTCTCCTGTCGTGAGACAAAGGGCTGCTTAGTTACATTCCCCTGTTTATTTCAACTCTTCCCCCGGTTTAACTTTAGTTTTCTTTTGTATTTGTGTTGTTTATTTCTCCGGTCCCTTGGCTGTGACTTGCTCCTCCAGCTAAACGCCTAGATAACAGAGCTCCACCTTAGTGTGCCCTTAATGCCCTAGTGGCTAGTGTGGGTTTGAACTCCTGATGTTTGCAGTGTAATGATATGCCTCTTAATGTTTGCTGTGTGTCCAACACCTGTGTGTCAGCATAACCGTAACTTTTTAGTGGAGCAATGCAGTAGGTGTTGGTCGGACTAGTTTACGGAGGCAGTCACAGCTACCCCCTTGTCATTCCCTGCCCTGTCTTTCCCCTCCCTCCTGGAGCCTTTTGAAAAGAAATAAAGACATAATTTATAGAGTAATTCAGCCTCCTTTTATCCATTCATTTGGGTCACCTCCTCTGTACGAAGTTTCACCTTGTTACACAAACTTCACTAATCGTTTGTTTGATACATAGACTGTACAGTCTATGGTTTGACATTACAGATCTTCATCTTTTCTGAAATCCATTTAATTTTTCCCCTTTTAAGGCTAGAAGGCTTTTATCTCCAACTAAGACTGTGTCCGACCTTTTGCAGACATGCCCATGACTGCATATCTGAGCATAATACTTACGTTTCCATCATGTTTCTCCCCATCAAAGGACATAGCCTTTGATAAAGGCTTATTGTTAGTGGTCTGCAAACGTGCGCTGTCAAAAAAAAAAGCTGCACAGGGACTTGCAATCTGTTCCACATGTTTCTATTGTAATGGATCCTGATGGTGATTTATCTGTCAGTTAATTTCACCTTTCTCTGAATCGCCTGTCTTTGATACCAAAGCACAATTAGCACCAAACCATGTCAGTGCCACTGTTGGAGGTGGGATGCTTGCCATCTTCTCTAGAGTAAAAAAAAATAGTACCTTCTGTCTTTTGATCCTGAAAATGCCAACCAACGCTTGGCTGCTGCGTGATAATTGCGAGCATCACTATAACTAGTTGAGCTGTGTAGGCTACCTTTCAAACATGGCAAACTCACAAATTAAGTTTGGTGATTTTCCACCTGGGTCTGTTGTGTCTTCTGATTCTGATAATTACAGACGGATTTCCTGAAAACATCTTACAACTTTCATTTATTGTTATTAAATGAAAGTTGTAAGATATTTTCAGATCTCCTTCAAATTCACAAGTGAAAGCCTTCAAAAAAGGAACAATAGGCTATGCCACCACAAAAGTATATTCTGATCTAGGTATAACGCAGACACCTACCTTGTTGCACTAATAATTTAGGAAGATAGGCAAAGATAGTGGACAACTATATAAAAGTATATCTTATCTTATTAACTGGTTATATATGTGACCTTTCGTATATAGCTAAACAACAGTATAGTGACCTAGAGAAACATGTGACCTCCATATAGCAGGCTTGAAGGTCATAATCCATGTGCATTACGTGCTGGTCCTGTTGGCCTTCAGCTTTATTGCTGCTGATGCATTCACTCCTGGAGAACAGCATCAACACACCACGAATCATCCGGCCGTTTGAATGATGAGGTAAGAAGTGCTCATCTGTACCATTATCAAATCCCCAGTACAACCTGCATGCCCTCCCCTGACGCACAGCCCTGAGAGTACGCATTGAGTGCAACAATTAAGATACTCTGGTCAAAGCAAAGGGAAGCCTTGTGATTATTTTTTTAAAATGTGTCTGCTCTGTGCTGGTCATCTCCTCTCTTTCACTGGAAAGTTTACGTCCGTAAAACATCAAATCATGCACTTCCACATACCATACGTTTTATGTCCTGAAGTCTATAATCATGCATAAAGGTGCCAGCTGACGCACAGTCTGTCTGTGTACAACATCTCTCCATGAAAGCATTGTATACACTCAAAAACATAATGGGGCCGGTATGGTTCTTCAGAGTGATGCCATATAAGAACCTTTTTCAGTGCTTCTAAGAACCGTTGAGGCAACAGTTTTCCTGGTGTAATGGTTCAACACAGGGATTTCTCTCCATGGAACTATCCAGAGATTTAAAGAACCATTTTTTAGAGTATACAGGTTCTTGCTTTGTAAATTCAGGCATTTAGCACAGAGGTGTTGGATGGTAGTTATAACAGCACGTAATGTAAGAATCGCATGGATCCGGTTCGGATAAAAGCATACGCTAAACAAAAACAAACAAATAAATAATGAAATCAAAATTGCATTAATGGAAGGAGCGCATGTTTAAAGCAGACAGACTCAGGAAACATGAAGTAACAACCTTTGATGGTTATAGAACAGCATTGGCCTAAACAACAAAAAAGACACTATATAATGATTATGTTAACAGCGTATGGGAGAGAGTGAGTGCATGTCAAAACAACCTTGGAGAACATACAGTATTATACCTTACAACAGTTCTCCCAGCAGTTTCCATCAGATGCATGGACAACTCTGTATCAGGCTGCTTTCACCCCCTACCATCAATACAGCACTGAAAGGAAAGAAAATAACATGACAATCAACAAGCCCAGGCCGTTTTTTTCACCCTTTGAACTTTAATATCCGCAAAGGTCTACAAGGACAGCCTTGAGTGCCTCTTCCTTTCTCTTGGCCTGTAATACAGTACTTCCCTTCTGATTCAGCTCCCTTATTAGGGAGACTGTGTGTTCATTCTACCGGATATTGACAGTGTTGTAAAGCAGGAACTCTCTGTACTGTACCTCTTCCGGTACCCCTTATGTTGTACACACGCAGCATCCCTGTTTCATGCCCATTACAAGGCAAAACAGTGAAAATATAATGCATTAAAAACTTGCAGTCCGAGATTCTGCTGCCTGTCAATATTTGATTGGGTGGAGGAGTTCATGGCTTGCTTCAAGCCCTAAGAAATAGGATCAGATACAAGAACCAGAGGATTCTTTTGAAAGCGCAAAGAATGGACTACTAGAGGACTCCCAAGGTGAAATTCACTGAATTAGACAAGCAGTTTTTTAAGATGAAAATCATGGTATATACTGTTAATTATATTATACGGGTGTGTTCAGCTAATCAAGAGCCACTTACAGTTTTAGTCAGTTTTGAGGGACAGTGGTTGATGGAACGCATAAACAGCCTGGGGGTTTCAGACTATTGGCCTTGATTTGAATGATGGGCAATGTGCAAAGTTTTACATCTAACTAAAGTTAATTTAATAACTGGGCAACATCATCTTGCTGATTTAAATCGATGAGCAAGACATGCACGTGCAAAAATGTGATGAATCAGGTCAATGCTGGCACCTGTGACACGACAGCTATAATTCACACACAAGAATGTTGTTGGTTTTTGTCAGACTTTACACTATACTAAAGAGTCAAGTTCTCAGTTACAGTAATTCTCTGAAATATTCCACCAGAGAGATGACCAGGCTCTTGGCCTGCTTATGCTCAACTGATGTTCCCATGTGACAGAACTAATGGCTGCATGTTGTGAGGCTGGACTTGAGAGCATGAGGCTTGATTGGAAATCCATGTTGGATATGAGCAAAACATGTTTACCTCCAAGTGAATGGTATGCTCGTTTGGGGAAATGCTAATCTAGATACATGCGCTTCATGCAAACACAACTGTGTCAACATCACTCTCGTGTGAGGGCAAGACAAAACTTCCTGATCATATACTGCAATGCCTACAGATGATGGACCATCCCCCCCAAAAAAAAACAACAACAACAACAACGAAATATATCGTTGGTAAATATGATTTATTTCAGTATATGCTCACTAAATCAGTGCCTTGGTATGACTTCATCTGAACTGTGTGAATTCTTAGAGATCTGCTATAAAAAAAATAGCTTGTGTTCATGAACATCAGTACGTCTGTTTCCACGACCTGAAGTAGAGTTGAAAGGAAAGCAGGGGGTTGCGCTTCTGTAGACTGGGGTGGAACACGTCAAAGTCGGCCTTTCTCACTCGCTGCAGGTAGTCCTCCAGAACAACCTGCGGTTTACCAAGACAAAAGAAGCACGTTTTCACCTTCAACATTAGCCTGGGTGTTCCCATGCTGCCTTGCGCGCAATTTCATTCACGCTGCTAAGGCAGTCTGGAAACTACCGCCCTAATTTTTGCCTGAGATAGGGGACCAATCACAGTACAGGGGGGGGAACAGCGAGACGATGGTGAGCTATGCACAGACGCATTTGATAGACATCCGTGGCGCCCAATGAACAGATCTGGGCATTTTTTCAAATATGAGAAAATGAACGTTTGGTTGCCAGACTCATTTGAGAAGTGGTAGGTACTAGCCAGGCTACTTCAACATGCCATTTAAGATGCACACCGGAGGATTCAAATCAACATTCAACTCTCCCATGAGATACGACTTGTGAAAAGCAGAGTGCAACAATGCCTCGTTTGGAAAATGGAGTCCTTTCCCTGTGAAAAGCATCATCAAAATAAAATACAAATACTATGGGGTGAACAGGGAAATGTCTGGAGCATACTCATTCTTCTTTGGAGGGAATTTGGCTCTGACAAACAAAAGAACCTGTTACAGAGACAGCCAAGCCTGTCTGAGTGCTGCTTCACATATTTATTTCTCCCTCTTGCCGGTGTCCCAATGCGCCCTGCAAATGGTGAAAGTTTCTGCCCTTATACCTGAAACTTCTTGCAGAAGTTCAGGTGAGGTGGACAAAGAAAAGTGCCGTTAAATGTGAGCCGAGCCGAGCCAATCGAAGAAGAAGGAAAAAAAAATGTGAGTGCCTTCAGTGCATCAGTGCAGAAATAGATGTGCAGGACTAAGGACTGAATGTCTGTGGACGTTACAAATGATAAAAAAAACATCAGCTGTGATACATCAAGGTAAAACGGGAACGTTATAATGGAGTGATTATGGCCATGAAAAGAAAGGCATTTTCCGCAGTCAATGTACCCTCCACCTCCAAGCACCCCACATTACAGGCTGACTAAAATAGAGAAGGAAGACCTGAGGAAGATCCCAGCGATCCAAGCCTTGCCCTTACAATAGAGGAAGTAAAATATATATATCTACAACCACCTTGACACACACCTCATACTGGATCACAGTACCAATCCTCAGTACATTCCTGTGCGTCTTTATCTTTAGCATATTTTACTGTTCTTTTTAGTCATGTTGATTTGCTTATTATCATCCTGTTTACATTGTGGAGTATGTTTGTGTCTGGTGTCTTAAGCTGCTGGGACCTTGAATTTCCCCTTGGGAATTAATAAAGTATCTTACTACAGTATCTATCTATATCTTCTTTACAGTTTTTCTGGCACCTGACATTCACCTGTTTGGAGGGAGGGGAAAAACATTTTCCTTCCCTAACAGGGGGGAAATGTGTATGCTGTAACAATAAGCTTCCACTATAATCAATGTACTGTAAGTAACCAGACGTGATAGCAGTGCGTACGAAATTAGACCAGTCTTCTAAAACTGCTTTTACGCGTAGCGAATGGAACGTTTCAGTAACGCGCCTGGTGTAGCTCCCCCATACGCCTAACGCTCAACGACGACATGAGCTGTTCGGAAGGCTGTGTGCACACACAAGACAAGCACAATGTCGACTGCCACCATCACATCACGGTGACCTCCAGGGACCACAACTCGATGAAATAAATCAATGAAGTTGAAGTCCCTTGATTTTAGAGCGTTTCACACCGTGACAGAGGTACAGGGTTTGTGCATTTCACCTGCCACTGGAGGTGGTTACATTAAGCGTCTTAAGACTGGTGAGTGAATGGCACCTCACGGCACCTTAACACCTCAAAGCATGGTCAGCAAAAGCCATATTAATATTTTGTAATGCTAAGCTAACCATGTGAGTCAGTGTGTGGTCAATATATTCAATCAATAACTTATCTATCTGTTAATAACTCATTCAATCTGTGACTGTGCATCTAAAACCAAAACAAACAGTTTTACTGTAATTTACGGACTATAAGCCGCGGCTTTTTTCCGATGCTTTGAACCCTGCGGCTTATACAACAGTGCTGCTAATGTGTGTGTCTTTACAGCTAACGGCCACTAGGGGGGCTTCTCAACCTATGGATATTACAGGTTACAGTCTAACACCTGCGGCTTATAGTCCAGTGCGGCTTGTATATGTACACATTTGTTTTTTTCCCTAAAATTCGCTTATATGCGGCTTATATTCAGGTGCGGCTTATAGTCTGGAAATTACGGTAGTTCAAGTAGAAGAAGAAACACTCACCGTTTGCAGGAAGGCGGCTGAGGCAGCAGCTGGAACACTCTTGCTGAACGATCTGGCCTGGGAGCCAAAAAAAAACAAAACAATACACAGATTTTAATGGCAACACTTGAATGAGGGAGCGCGCTCAGTTACACCGGAAGTTTGCTAGTGCAGCGTGGGAGGACATCAAGAACACAGGAATAATTAGGGAGCAACAGCAACAAGAGTCACATGCAGCTGTGAACCTAGACAGGCTTCTAATTCACCACGGCTAGAGTTGGAAGTGGTTTCCACCCAGCCTTCTTGATATCGTAACAGACCCTCTGGTCCAACCTTCAACTACTCTCGTGATCCAACTGAGAAGGGGTGTCCATAGAGTCTAATACTGGGATAAAAGAATGGCTTGATTTGCACCATAGGGAACAGTTTGGGCTCAACTCGCACTGCCCTCATTTGATGCCAGCATTCCAGTAATGGCGGCTCATTAATGTCCCCGTCTGTGTCTGTATAACATTGGGCTACTGGCACTGGTCTGGCAACAACTGATTCTCTGTGATTAACTATAAATGATTGTCTTCCAAATATGTGAAACCAGACACGCATGCTGTAATACTTACTTTACGGAAAAGAGAAAAATAATATTGCCATGAATGTAATTACTAGTGAGTGACAATGCAAAATGTTAACTGGTATCAAAGCATGTTCTGACACACAACATTTGCACTGTTGAATATCTGAGTAAGAAATGAGAGAGAGTGTGTACAGTGCATGTGTGTGTGTGTGTGTGTGTGTGTGTGTGTGTGTGTGGACTTACATGCTGTAGATGTACATGGGCTTGACTGGCGATGTCGTAAACCACATCCTTGACATTCTGCTCCCGACTCCCGCGGATGAAGTCTTCTTGAGACACTCCGTGCTGAGCACAAAAGACGAGCATCAACGGGCATGTCCAGCACAGCGACAGTAAACATCATCTGCCACTATTCCAGACTCAATCTCCTCTCCACACAACCAGAAACGAGGCCAAGGTGCCATTTGTGTTCAATACATTGTGTTCTTCCACACACATTCACACACAATTTTCTCACTTGATTCTTTGTCTTTGCATGTTTGTGCCATCAACTTGTTTGGCCATCTTTAATCAACTGCAATATCCACTAATAGTTACACATTCATGCTTTCTTCAAAGTTAATCGCCTGCAAGGGTCAACCAGCGCTGCTCTGTATCATTAGGAAGACTACAAAAGCATTTTGCAAGACTGTGAAGATGCTTCATTAAAAAAATCCTTTTTAATCTCTTATTATCTTATTAATTGACTTTCAGCACAATCTGTTTTCTATTGTAAGCCACACAAAAGCTCTGATAGCTACACCACTCCACATTTACACACATGCCAGGTTGTTGCTCATGATTAAAAACTCAATCCAATCTACCTTCCGAATAGCTACAGACTCTCAGAAATGTGAACAATGGCTTTCATTTTCCAAAATAACCCCAGAGAATAATTGCAGAGAGGCTTGTCTTGATTGATCGGTTAGACTGCTTCTGTTATTCTTTTAAGGGCGATGTCTCACAGGGTCTCCTGCCACTGGTGTAAAATTAGACGTGTTGGTCCAGGGCCTGAGGTGTGTTTATAGATCAAGAAACATATTGACGCGAGTGTCTGGGTAAACAATATTGACATACCAGACACTGCCCGAGGGATTTCTCACTATTCATGGGCATCTCAAACAACAGCAAACTGAGCATACAGTTAACTGTCTCCTTGCGAGGAACTGTAACAACATACAACAATAACAACAACAACAACAACAAACAAACAACATATTCCAGGATGACAAAAACCCAGAACGCAGTGTTGGGAAACCATTTTACAAAAAAATCGGTACTATATATATATAAAAAAACGGAGTGATTATTTGCACCCCGGTGTAAATAGTGGAATGGAGGCATTTTCTTATTTGCACCCAAACCGGAAATGCGTGCTATCCAACATAGCGGGACCGTCTTGGCAGGAGATGGCCTACCTAAATCTAACAAGTTAGGATTATTAAAACTATATTTGAGATGGTAAAGTGGTGCTACATTTCCACAAACTTTATTCAGTGAACGGGTAAAGCCGTCCGTTTGCAAGCACAATCAAGAAACACGATCTTTTTGTTTTGTTTACCGTTACCTAGCAACCCCAACAAGTGAGTCAATAATTAGTATTCTCCCCTTCTTCTTCGACGGGGCGCAGTACAGCGGTAGAGTAGCTGATTTACCATGTTCGAGGTGCTGAGTTCGAACCTCAGATTAATTTTTTTTTTTTGCCTGCCAAAGTACGCACCATGACTTCTTTTTTCTTAGATGACGTTACCTCGCGGCAAATAAGAGTTTGTGCTTTTTGAACCCGTCAAAGATTTACTGGTTTTATTTCAGTTATGAGTAGAGTTAAGTAGAAGTAGGCTTCAGTAGTTGTTAGAAAGGTTGTGTTTTGACTTTGAGCCCCCAACGCTGCCTGGAAGGCGCTTAGGCGTGGGTTAAGGTTAAGGTTAGGGTTAAGGTTAGGTTAAGGTTAGGGTTAAGGTTAGGAGTAGGATTAAGTGTTTTTAAGTCAACAGTGGCAGCGCTGCCTGGAAGACAACTCAGAAAACAACTCTTTAAAGTAGCTTGTCTTTGATGAAGCTACCACATGACCACTCATTACCCTAATATTTGTATAATCACTTCCAAGTAACCCAGACATGGCAAAACGGCTAAAAACTGTTCAAAACTATTAGGCCTAGCCTACTGTAGAGCTGGTAAATACACAGGCCTATTGACAGAGAACATGGATGTTAGACATCGGGTGTAAATAGTATTGTTGATTATTACACTATTTACACCCGGGTGTAAATAGTAATGTTGATTATTACACTATTTACACCCGGGTGTAAATAGTAATGTTGATTATTACACTATTTACACCCGGGTGTAAATAGTAATGTTGATTATTTGCACCCGGGTGTAAATAGTAATGTTCATTATTTACACCCGGGTGCAAATAGTCTCTGCCATAAAAAAAAGTAACATGCAGAGCAATTACGGCTAATACAAAGAAACGGGTATTAGTCACGTCATTGCTCTGATGCACCTTTTGAAGTTGCTACTGTGCTTATCGGAGCCTTGTCATTACTCCGCATTCAGCAGAGTCCTAGCAAGACTGCGGGGGAACACTCAGGACTGACCTCTACATAAAACTGAAAGGAAATGAGCAGCCAATTAATAGCACTCACTATCAACTAATGACATCAGCCAAAGTGTACATTTACATATTTCTCAAGTGTCCAGTTGTAAGAGGTCCAACAAACATAATAGACACGATCAGAGCCGTATACCGTATATAAGCTCTGGACACAATGTTACAACAGTGCCCCCTGCTGTTAAATAGCTGCCTGACAAATAACCAATCCTCTTCCACATGGCATGGGTGACCAGTTGGTGCGGTCTGGTGACTCTCAACTGGGAAAACGTTTCCAACACATCGAATCGCGACGGGCACTAACTTTGAAATCATAGGTCCAGCCATACCACACTGATCAGAGATCCATTAAACGAAACTTCCTACTACACCGAAGCTTCACAAACTAACAATAAACAGTCAGGAAACAATGCATGTGGGTCTACCTTTGCAATACTGTGGAATGGATAACACTGTTTTTAGTGGCAGCCTACCACCAGTGAACTCTGCAACTAGAAGGACTGGATGAAATGTGCTGAAAACGGTTTCCACATGGACCTGGACCTGGAAATAAGATCCTATGTCCAACATTCTGAACTACCCCTATTATATGTGCTGAAATCTATATGTGCTGAAGCCGTTTTTCATCCTCTTGTGTTCGTGGTGTGCTTGTGTATGTGTATGTGTCTCTTTGAGTATGCCTGTGTGCATGTGTGTGCGTACATGCGTGTAAAAATGTATGCACCTGTGTGTGTGTTGGGTGGGGGGGGGGATGGGTATACAGCTGTATGCTAGGAGGATGATTGCATGATGGACAAGGTCAGCAGGTCAGCAGGTCAGCAGCCTGCCTCCTCCGCTCCCTTCCCATCGTACAACTACAATGGCCTGGCCCCACTGACACCATTACCACCAAGGCCAGTAGCTTCTTTCACCGGTAAAAAAAGGCACTGATGTAACCCATGAGCTAACTGCAATTTGAATAAAGTGGCTTTACAGTTTATTCCCATTGCATCAATCACACATTTTCAAGGCAAGTCTATCATCTATGCAATAAAAGCTTTTAATTAAACGGCTCATACGACCCAACAGCAATCCTCACACAGTCACTACACATGATACTATTCAAGCTTTATGCCCTGAAGAAGGCCATGTGGTCGCAACGCGTCGGCGTATGTTTTTAGTCCTTGCATTTACTATTAAAGGCTTTATTTTTCCTCAACTGAGTGCCTTTGACCAACTTATTTTTCTTACTTCATGATACTATTGCAGTTGAATTTGAATGTTTCACTCACTAGCATGCAGATGTCCATGGGGAGGTAGACCTTTCTCCGGCGGCTGTTGTATGGTGTCGCTCTCAGGCATGTGACGATGCCGTGCGCCTTTCCAATGTGGCTGGCCGCGTGGTCCGCGTGTACATCTTTTACCCCTGCATAGAGAGGCATAGAGAGGCATAGAGTGCATCATACAGGATCAACACATGACACATGTACTGGGATTGTTATAGGATGTGCACATTCGTTTTACCATTGGTCTCGTCAGCTTGAAAAACATGGCACAAATTTTAAAAACAATAACAATAAATAAAATAAAAACTTAAAACACACGTGACTGACTGACTAAATTCATAAATTCAAAGCTTTCAGACAGATGGTGGTCTGAGAACTTGATCTGGACAGACGAATTGTTTTTCTGAAAATGAAGGAAGCAATGGCTTCCCTTTCATTTCTTCTCTTTCATTTGCTCCCTCTATATTTGTTGTTTTTTTGAGGAGAGACACTTTGATCATCAACTATGAACAAAATAATCTTCAGATATTTCCCCTCCACTCTCTGAATTCCCACTGCCTTTCATCACCATCACCATCACCATCATCATCATCATCATCATCATCATCATCATCCTCGTCCTCGTCCTCGTCCTCGTCCTCATCCTCAGACTCGATTTGAGAATTATCCACAATAACATCTAGCCTGGCCCTGCCCGCCTCGTAACTCATTTTCCCCCATTTTCATTTCACTGAGACACTAGTTTGGCTCCCTTGTGAGCGTTGACGTTTCCCTCAGCCATCAGGACGGAAGGCCAATCAGCACTGATGGGGATGACGTCTCTTTAGAGTTACGTGAAATTCTTGCCAAAAGGTTTAATAATTGACAACAATTGTTTTAAGCAAAGAGCACAAAAAGTAATACTGCCAAGCTATTAAAATCGAAGGAAAGACTGTACATGTGAGGTCATAGTTTACTCTGTCCCTCTCCAATAGATAACATTAGTTCATGCATGCATGAATGAACATGGACAAAGCGTGATCTTCAGAATTAACGAAGCACATTTCCTGTCAAACGCTGAAGTTCATTGGTTTGTTTAACTAATTGAATCCTAAATAGTTACAATATTAAGAGAGATCAACATTACAGACAAACAAACAAAAAACCGGTCACTATAGACAGGCTCCAAAAACGGCAACAAAAACAACTTGGTCCAGCCCCGGACCATTGATATTTATGACGACATGCACGTTTAGAAGAGTTTCAGAGGGAGGGGGAGGAAGTAGCGAGCTAGCTCTCGGTTTTGCTTGAACGTCAACAGAAGTGACGATACCCAACATAGCTTAGAGTGAAAGAGCACTTTTGTTTTGGACAATAACAGCTACATATATGATGTAAATGTCTAGCCTTGAGGGTGTTCAGGAGACAACATAACTGTGACACATAAGGTCTGAAAAGGCTCCCAAGTAATGAAATAATCAGTATGTGGACTGCCAGCTCACCTATCGTCTCCAGTAGGAGGTAGAGCAGGGAGGATTGGGTGTTCTCAGAGTAAGCCTCCAGTTCCTGAAGGTTCCTGTAAGCCCTGTCTTCCAGGTCCTTCTCCTGTGAACACCAAACAAGCACATATGCCCAACGCTGAGAAAATATGTTTGGTAAAGATGTGTGATATTGGGAGAAATAACTGAAAACATGTCATGGACTATTGTGAGCGTGTCCTTACTCTTTCAGATATGATTCTCAACAACCACCTTTTGGTCAGTGTATGTGTACGGACAGCCTGTAAATAAGCAGAAGAATGAATGCTTTGTGCCAGATTATGTCAAAGAAAACAATAAAGGCATTTCCTAGCGCAGAAAACCAATGAGATAACAAAAGAGGTTGCACCTACATACCTTCCATAGTTCAGTGCTAATCGGTTGGAGTGGGGGGTCATCCCTGTATATTTCTTCCACTGCTGTTTTCCAGAATTGCATACGCATTAAACCAATAGTTTTCTGAGAGACTGAATCCTTCACCTAAACAGGAAACAAGCCACCACTGAGGTTAACATATCCAACACAGGAGCATCCTCTCACAAATAGGCTATATGCATGAACAGCATGCAACTGAAACAACACTTTGACATGACAATGACACATGACAAGTTAATTTACGATTTGTTTGTGTTGCTGTTTAATTTGCTTAACTTGGAATACCTGCCTGTGCCAGTTCTACATTAAAAGCCCTTAGGGCCAAGGCGGATCTGCGAGCAGCCTCAGGTAAGAGTAGTGCAGACAAAAATCCATCATAATCCCGCGACCTAACAAATAATGGAACAGCTGAATGAATGGACCACTGAAACTCAGGAAAATTGAATGAATCATAAATGTTACATAACAGAGGTTACACATGTGTTTACACTGAATAGCTACGGTGAGTAGCCTACCCACAAATGGTAAGAGTATGAGGAGCTATCCGTAAACAGTCTTCATCTGTCAGACTTTGGCTATTTCTTGTAAACACATTTTGTAAACCATCAAAAATGCGTCACGACAATTTAACCTGAAGCAAGCTCCGGACCAGCTATTCTAGTTACCTTACAAGATCAATGCAGTATTTTTCGTTGTGTTGTTTACTTGAGTTTGTTGATGCTCTCAAACACTTCACTTCTGTCGGTCTTTGTATGCAAATAAAATATGGTAATATCTTATTATGAACAGAGGATTTGGTGGTGAGCAGCCCATGTTTAACGCTCATGGATGCCATGTTGACAAGCCGCATACCCTTCAACTTTCACCTTTTCCCTTGTGTTACACACTTATCTCTCCGACACCACAAATGTGTTCCGCATAGTATTTCTGGTAACGTTATGGCAACATTGTGTTAGTTTAGGACAATTCTTAAAGTTAAATGCATGTTGCATGATACATCTATGTTACATTTTCGTGCGAAATTAATTTAGCATGGATTGAAGTCGCGTAGTAGCCTACTACTTCTTCCCCCTACTACTACTACTCAGCGTAGAATATTTTTTTGGCTAGTCTGGGGCATCATGTGATAGACCCGGATAAGCAAACACGAATGCTTCTAACATGATAAACATTTAGGTTGTGTGTGATAGCTCGCTAGGACGAAGTTTAATTCGTGGTGTCTATCTTATGGCAATATTATTTAATTGTATGTACTCTTATGTATGGGGTTTTCTCCTGTTGTGCGCTGCTGTAGTGTCAACGGAAGGTGTGAATACACGGTAAGATCAACGAACAGTGAACGAAAGGGAACTTTTCTTGCTACATGCAACCAAACCATTTAGTCAGGCTTACATGAGTTTTGAGAGTTTGGAAACGATATGAGAAGGGAACGTTAGTTAAGATACCTAATGAAAGATTACATTGGCTTTCGTTGTTTCAATTTTTCAAAATGAAATGTTTGTGGTAACATAGTAGCATATGGCGAGAATGACATAGGAACATTGTTGCCTATTCGTTTTAGTTCGTGACTCTTCCAACTCCTTCACCGCCTTTGTTTGTTTTGATAAGATTGCATTGATTTGTAGCCTAATAAATGCATTTTAGCACAGATATACTCAAGCTCAATTTAATGAATGCGTTGTAAAGTGACAGTTGTCATTGATAGTATTGATAATATATGTATAGTAAAATAGTCTAGTATTTGACAGGACTGAACCACTTACACTAGCGGCCGCAAGAGGGTAGTGTTGACCAACATGCGCACAAGGAAGGGAGTGGGGGAAGTGCATGTCTGGAAGGTTGGCTGCTCAAGACAGGGGGCAAAAGCATAGGGATTGGGGAACCTTGACTGCGTGCTCATGTTAAAGGATATTTACAAAATGGTCATATGACACCAGAGTTAAACGCAGTAGGCCTTGCATAACAGTTACACAATTGTTGACCCCATGTGAGACACTTCACCTGGTGTTTTGTTTTTCATGTATTGGTTAGTTAGTTCAGTTTACTATCTGTTATCAGCATTTTCGTATTGTATAAAAAGTTTTTGTTTATGTTATCTGCATTCAATTCAGTTTGATATCAGCTTTCAGTTCAATGTCAAGCTTATACAGCTAATTTCTCCAGTAGTAAGTGCAGTAGTAAGGTCATTTCCTGTTGTCTGTCTCTTTTGTAACCTATTGTGAGGTGTTAGCTATGAGATTATTCATTTCCTTTAACCTCTACAGATATTCTCTGGGCGATGACCTCCTGTCACCCTACCCCTCTGGGTCCCAGCATGGCTCTCCCCATTCCCACCGGCACGTGAGGGACTGCCAGCCTGTCATCCATGGCAACGTAACCCACGAAACCTGGCCGGCCCACAACCGCAGTGCCTCCCCCGTGGCCGAGTCCAGGGTGTTTGTGTCAGACATTTCCTCCAGGTGGGTGAGCGGCCACATCACGGTGGTCAGCGACCCTCTGAGGACCGTGTCCGTGTTGGAGCCCGGGGGTCAGGGAGGCTGCCAGCAAAGCCGGACAACGCGGGTGTCGGAGACGGCCAGACCGAAGAAGTGCCTGTACGCGCAGAACGGAGGCTTCTTTGACACGGACAAGAACTCTTGTCTGGGGAACGTGGTGAGCGATGGGAAGATGGTGCAGGACAGCGGAGGGGTGCAGAATGCCCAGTTTGGGATCAGGAAGGATGGCACACTGGTCTTTGGGTGAGACACACTTTCACTTCAGTGAACTCCGTGAAGTTTAGAAGTTTAAGTCACTGGATAAGTAAAAAGAAAAAGGCTAACCGCCTCAATTTCCTTTTCGTACCTCATATACTCACCACAAACAGTGGTCAGTTTGGGTTTCCCGTACTCTTACCATTTCGTATATGATTTCAAGCCCATCACTTTTTTTGTCACTTTCTCAGCTCCTCACAATCTGCTAGCTGCCCATTTCGTGAGTACACTGTAAAAACAAAACCCTGGGCCGCGTTTCCCAAATTGCTAAGAAGTGCTAAGAACTTCTTAGGAGCGTCCTTAGAACGTTCTTAGAGCGCTCCTAAGAAGTTCTTAGCACTTAAGAACTTCTTAACGAATCTGGGAAATGCGGCCCAGGACTCTGTTGGCAGCCCAGGGTACGAAAACTGGAAACAGAGTCGGGGCAGCCTGTCCCCTTAACAAAAAAGAAAGCCTGTGCGTAGTTTCTCTGGGAATACTGATGGGTGGAGTGAGCTACCCCTCTGGTGTGTTTCATTTGGTCAGTGGTTAAAATATGATATACATATTTTATATATGTAAAAAAAATTTTTTTTATGATTTTGAATATAAGCATAAGCATAAACATAAACATGACTTGCTGCACAAGCACTGACTGCATATTTAGGCGTGCAGGCAGAAGAGACCAGGACTGACCACAGCACTGTGGCCATCAGTCTCTCTGATGTTGATTACCGTAATTTCCCGACTATTAGCCGCGGCTTATACATTGATTTTGCTAAATTTCTTCAGCTATGAGGTTAATACAGGGTGTCAGTTAATATGGTGTTAATATAGTTTGTTTCTTTTCATTTGCATAAAACACTGTCCTGTGGCTTATACACAGTGCGGCTTATATGCAGGTAATTACTGTACGTCTTTTTTCACAGTTTCTAGAATGAAAAGTAAATATGAATTGCTGACTGAAATTAGAAATAGACTTTTAAGCTGGCTGCCTTTCTGTGGGTGTGACATTGTTTGTTCCTGTCCCCACATTCAGTCATTGTTGTGGAGTTCTTGTCCGTTGCTACATGGGAATTTGAGTAGAATCTGTATTCAGAAACTGTGGGAACTAAGAACCTCGGGAGATCTGTGACCTCAAATGACCCTCATGATATTTTCATGGTCTGCAAAAAAAAGGCATTTTGAAGCAGTTTTTCTTCGTGGTTCTGGGCCAAAGCTTGTTTACTGTATGCTGACATTTATGTACTCCTCTGCGTGACCTAAAACCATAGTTGCCATCCAAACCAGCCAAAGCCTCGCCAAATAGCATTCAGATGATTGACTTGCACAGTCACAGTTGTATATAGTGTGAATGTTCCTCAGGATGTCATGTAAGGAGGGGAATTTAACTAAGCCATGGTCTTTTTTTTTTATCTAAATGGAGTTGTACAGTGGATGTGAAACACAGTCTTTAGCTCCAAAGCAGCAGCACCTAAACACTATTGGGTAATGTGTCTGGTGCTCCCTGGAAAAACAGGTAACATAGACAGCACTTGGTGTCCGTTCGAGTTGGACAAGCTGTCGACCAGTAAGTTATGGGCCAGCTCGGAATGTTCACCGCACGACATGGTGAAAGCAAAACAAAAGAAACGTTCAGGAAGTACCAGAATTGATAACAAACTCAATAAATTGATAAAGCCAGTGGAGCCGGGGTTGGGCAAATGGCACCTTCCTAAGCTGACCTTCTGTCAGTGGGTTAATGTTGCAGTGGGGTAGTTCCATTGAGATATCTACAGCCGTTTGTTATCTACCCCTTTTAAAGCAATCTCTGTGGTTATGCAAGATGTTTTGCCCGTCTTTCCTGTGAGTGAGATTGTTTAAAAAAAAGAAAAAGGTCTTTTTTGTAGTTGCCAAATATCTCTGGTAGAACATGTGTTTAAAATGTGTTTGGGACATCACTGCTGTTTGGTCTAAACACACAGTACATATTTGTATTAATGCTTTTTAATGTTGTTTTTGTGTTCTTTTTTATTGCTTTTAACATTTTTTTTAACAAAAGCATATTTTTTTTACTTTTTGAACAAATTTGTCTTACTGAAGAAATTCCTTTTTCAGAGAAACTGTGGCATTATATTACTGGATGTTTTTCCCTTGCTCTGTGCCCTAACATGTAGCTCTGGGCTCTAACATGTAATTGTTAAGCCCAAATGTACTCACATGACCACCAGGTCTCTGGGAAAATTGAGTTAGTGCACATAGGGTGCCTCTCATTCGTCTTTTATACATCCTCCCTTCCTTCCTCGGTCCTCATCCTCACTGATCTACACAAAGAATGATGGGGCGGCAACAACGGGATAATCTATCCAGTGTTAGTTAGTGTTAGATCAGTGGGAACGAGCCTGGAGGACCGAGCGTTGAGGATCGAGGAGAGATGTTGAGAGGCACCCATTGAGTTACTGTCCCTCCACAAGCACAATAGTGTGTTTATGATCCATGATATGAACACGTGTGTGACCTCCCGGTGGTTCCCTGTGCTCCCTGGCCGTAGGTACCTGTCCGAGGAGGACGTTCTGGAGCGGGAGAACCCGTTTGTGCAGCTCGTCTCCGGGGTGGTGTGGCTGCTCAGGAACGGACGGGTGTACATCAATGAGAGCATGGAAGCCGAGTGCAGCACATCCCAGAAGACAGGTACTTTCGTTACATTACAGTACATTACATTACATTTCATTTCATTTGGCTGACGCTTTTTAGCCAAAGCGACTTACAACATGAAAAAAAACATTTAGGTAACAAATAAAAAGCCACAATAAGTGCATCAATGGGTGTAATAAGTGCATAAATTAGTGTGATTATTCGTATCCTCGGTATTAGCCACATCGTGTGTGAACAGCATGACTGTGTTTTCTTCAAATAAAGAAAACAATATGTGTAATGAGCTATATATTAACCTCATATCTGAAGAAATGTTGCAAAAACAAATGTGGTTAATAGACAGGAAATGATGAATAGAATAGAATAGAATATATACTTTCTTGATCCCGTGAGGGAAATTCGTTTCTCTGCATTTAACCCAATTTAACCGAATTAGTGAACACACACAGCACACATTGAACAAAAAGTGAGGTGAATCACACACTAACCCAGAGCAGTGAGCTGCCTGCCCAACCAGCGGCGCTCGGGGAGCAGTGAGGGGTTAGGTGCCTTGCTCAAGGGCACTTCAGCCGTGGACTGGTCGGGGATCGAACCTGATGGTAAAGTTGGGTAGGGTGAGAGTGTAGACGAGAGGAATAGTTTGGTTGCCATGGTATTGACAGTGGGCAGGGTGATGACCTGTGAATGGCCATTAGCAGAATTTGACAGCTGTACACGTTTGATCCTGTTGAAGAGCAAAGGCTTGTCTGAAACCATTTAAACTGTTTTAATGTGTCAGTGTCATCATTTTGTGGGAAACTCTGTGAAGACAACTTTCGGTTACCTCTCTAGACAAGTCTGTAATTTTGTTTATGAAAGATAGTGGCAAAATAGTCACGTGAGGGACACTATCGAAAGTAAGCAATCCTCACAAACAAAAATCTCTGGGCCTCTGCGCAAATGAGTGTCCAACTTTTGTTTTCAAAGTGTTCTTTTATATTGTGACGCAATTACAGACTCATGAAACTTTGGTCAAAGCCAGTTTAACATTTTTGGACTGTTTACATAACATGCTGGTGACACAAATATGCTATGTGAAGACTTATTTTTGGCATAAAAGCTGCAAAGTTTTGTTCCACTGATGCTTGTTTGTCTGTTTGTGATGCCCGTGGTCTTGTGGTCTCGTGCATCTTATTCCCTTGCGTGCGTGTATGTTTCCCCCGCGATTGCTGGGTGATTTTGTTTTCCAACAGGATCATTTGGGGAGTTTGTGAACGTGCTGTCGGCCAGGACGGCCGTGGGTCACGACGCTGAAGGCAGACTCGTCCTCTTCCACATCGACGGCCAGACGTACCGCAGAGGGTGAGAACCGCACAGGAAGAGAACGGGGGGATAGAATAGGGGTGGTGGAGAGAGAGAAGAAAAGAAGGGAATGGTGGGCCAAAGGCAGCAGTACTGCTTCTCTCCTTTATCACTATTGATCCCTTGTTCCAAGACAGGGTTGGGGGGGGGGGGGGGAGTGAGGAAGTGACTTAATGGTCTTTGGGTTTAATGGGGCTTTGTGTAGTATTAAAGCAGGACGGCCTGATCACTCTACACTACCTGTGTGTGTTACAGTTTCATCGCAGATGTTCATTATTTTTACTTAAATGTTTCTTTTACACTTGTATATTTCTCTCTACTGACATTGGTTAAAGCTATTTGAATGTTATTAATTGGAGTTGGGCATTATAGAAACAATATGTAATGATTCTGTGTGTGTGCACGTGCATCTCTGTACATTTCTGTGTGTGTCTGTGTGTGTGTCTGTGCGTCTCGTGTGTGTGTGTGTGTGTTGTGTGTGTCTGTGTCTGTGTGTGTCTGTGTAGAGCCTCTGAGGCTAAACTCGTGCTGACATGTGCTTACTGACGTGTTTGTGTGCAGCATGAGCCTGGGGGAAGTGGCCAGTTACCTCCAGAGTCACGGGGTCATCAACGCCATCAACCTGGACGGAGGAGGATCCGCCACCTACGTGGCCAACGGTTCCCTGGCCAGCTACCCCTCTGACCACTGGTTGGCTATTACACACACACACACACACACACACACACACACACACACACACACACACACACACACACACACACACACACACACACACACACACATGATTTACTTTGTATTTGTCATCCTGTCATATTCTATGAATAAATAATGGGTATAGCTTTAACATTATGATAGATAGATAGATTGTTTACATTTTGCTTTAAACATTTAATTATTTTGCTTTTAGATTTCCTACTAATTTATCCTTATGAACAATTGCTTTAGATTTCTATGGGACATATGTGAGATGTTGTTTGTATGATGCTTTGTTGACCTGTGCGTCCTTGCCCGTTCCACCCTGCAGTAAGAACCCCGAGTGGCGATGCCCGCGCGCCGTCTCCACCGTGCTGTGCGTCCACGAGCCCCTGTGCCAACCGGAGGACTGCAGCGGGCACGGGACCTGTGTCCAGGGGAACTGCCAGTGCCACCCAGGGTGGCGGGACCCAGATTGTGCCAGTCTTGTGTGCCAGCCCCCGGCATGTGGTGACCACGGAGTGTGCACAGAGAGTGAGTGTGCCCGGCGGTGCCACGGTCGTGGTCACACTAATGACCGCTGGTTGGCCCTGGCTGGGCTTGTTCATCCCTTCAGCCCTAGGTGCTAATATGCCGCCCCTGAGAAATAGGTCAAGCATTTATCTAGTCAGCAAAATACTGTACGTGTCGGGAGGCTTTGCCAGTGACTGAAGTGCTTACTAAACTCCTGTGTCCTTGTTTGTTTATTCTATGTCATTATTTTCAGTGTCTACAGTCATTTCCTGTGTATAAACCGCAGTGCAGTGTTTTATGCAAGTTAAAAGAAACAAAACCATATTAATACCATATTAATTGTCCCCATGTATTAACTTCATAGCTGAAGAGATTTTACAAAGTCAGTGTATAATCCTTGGCTAATAGTGGGGAAATTACGGTCTGTAAATAGTCTGGTTTTCACCATACTAAACTCAATCTTTTAAGATTGAACATTAATCTGGGGAGGCTGGGCTTTGATTCTACTGCAAAAGAGGCGTGATCAATGGGTATCGTTCAAATGACTCCGTACGCAATTGCCACAAGCGGGGCTAGTCAGTAAATTAAACTTTTAGCCTACCAAAGCCGGTCGGTAGAATCACAAACACGTCCTTCTTCTGTATGAACTGTTCCAGGGCAAGTTTTTGTTCTGCTTTCGTTTCGTTGCTTCTTAAGTTTTGTTATCGTCACGTCACCGGCCAATAGCGTGCCAGGACTAGAGTTTGGCCGTTTCTGATTGGAGCCAAAGGTTCTGGCAGTAAGCAGAGGATCTAGATCTGCTGGTTTCCAGCCTGAGCTGCCGGGCAAAATTCAAATTCCCGGAAGTTCAGGCAGGGTTCACCCAGCCTAGTATGTAAATATAGTCTAATACCCTTTTTCTTCACCTGACTAATAAGACTGATAGCGAGATTCCATTCCTGTTCCTATTCAGAGGTTGTAATGTATTCTAGTTTACGGTTTATGTCAGGAGAGATCATGCCTCATCTCCTCACTCGCCTCTCACTCCATGACTTTTGTCTTGTCGTTTCTCTTCAGATGGCTGTGCCTGTGACGCCGGCTGGATAGGCTCAAACTGTAGCCAAGGTAAGCGCGCCCGAGTGTCAGGCGCGTCGGCCGTGACCATCCTATCCATCCCTAGAATGCGAGAAAGGAAAGCTCAGTTCCTGTTTGACGGCCGTTACAGAGGTGACTTGAGTGCTAAGGTTTGACAGACTGCTGAGGTAGCGGCTGTGTTTTTTTTGCAGATGCTTTTGAAAGGCTGCCCTACAGGTTTAGTCAGATAAGAGGCAGGTCAGAAACGAAGAGACGTGACCCCAATGACATCTCTTCCTCTGCGCGCCGACACTGTCCATTCGTCAATCAATCCATCTGTCCCTCCTTCATTACTATAGCTGTGTTCGAAATGTTCACCTAGACACTATGTAGTGAAATGAGCCACATAGCAAACACTATGTAATGAGCGAGTGAATGCTTAAATGTTTTGAACACAGCTTTTGTGTCCCTGTTCCTGCCCCCTGCTCTCACCCTAACCCCGTACAGCTGCCCTCCCCCCTCCTAACCAAAGGCTGTTTGTCCTCCTCTTTCTCTCTCCCCTCTCTCTCTGCAGTCTGTCCTACGGGTTTCTATGGCGACGGCTGCAATCAAACATGCAGATGTGCAAACGGAGGCACATGCGACCCCGTCCACGGCAGCTGCTCTTGTCTGGCCGGTTTCCATGGTGATCTGTGTGAACAAGGTGTGTGTGTGTGTGTGTGTGTGAGTGTGTGTGTAGGCTCTCTTCAGGCATGCATCACGATGATGTTTGAAGAACACACTTGTTTCCCCATACCAAGTGGTGAACCACAGGCTCAGCATTTTGCTCTTCGTACTGAGGTCTCGTTATTGTCTTTGTAGATGGCTGTTGTATCACTTCCCTCTTCTATATGGAACCTGAACACTTTATTCTCTTCAGACATGCACTTCGTGCGGTTGACACCGGGTTCACTCCGAGAGAATGTTAGGGGGTGTCAAGCTCATTGCTGCAAACTTTTACCACCCTAACAGCCTCACAGATTAGATTACTGCTGATGACAGATGAGGTGCAGAAACCTCACGTGTAAATGATGGAGATAAAAAAAGAACTAATTATTTAGAAGCATTTTTTGTATTATTTGGTCCTTCTGAGATGGAGCAGACTTGTAAAACACTCATCTACTACGTGTTTGCTAAAGACAGTCCAACCAAAGATAGATTTTGGCATGTTGACAATAACACGTCTCCGTCAGACCATAAATGTTCATCTGTCCGTCTGTCTGTTTGCTTCCTTACCCAGAATGCCCCCTGGGCTTCTACGGGCTGAGCTGTCTGTTGCCGTGCCAGTGCGCAGACATGTGTCCCTGTGACCCAGTCACAGGAAGCTGCAACGTCACCTTCCACGGAGAGCAAAACAACACCATGCACAGAGGTAGGCTCTGGATTGCATTGTGTGTGTGTGCGTGCGTGTATATTGTATCTGTCAATCAATGTGCTGTGTGTGTGTCTGTCTGTCTGTCTGTGAATGTGCCGTGTGTGAGTGTCTACAAACTTGTTTGCGTGCAATGAGGACGTTTTTGTCTGGGTAAATGAAGTCAGTGTTTTCCCCCAAGCATATTAAAATAACTGTGCCTGTTGACGTGCACAGTGTCAAGCTTTAGCCGTATAAATGAAACGATGCATCATAAAGGGAAAAGACAACCACCCAATGGATAGAATGCAGAACTTTGAAATAGCATTGAACAGACATGAGGTGTGGTTTGTGTATTGTACATTCGGGTTGCAGCTATTGATCAATAAATTGATAGGTAACTATTTTGATACCCTGATGTATCGATTTGTGTAATATCTAGGAAAATTATTAAAAATGATCTGATTTTAGCACTTTAATCTCAAAAGTTTTCAGCTTTACTCTCTCCTCAATGACAGTGAACTGAATATCTTGGTGTATGGACAAAATAAGGCGGTTGAAGACATAATCTTGAGCTTTTGGACATAACAGTAGATATTCTTTCATCGATGAAATACTTGATCAAGAAAATAATCGGCAGATTAATCAACTATGAAAATAATTGATAATTTCAGCCTTTGTGTACTTTGTAAATACTAGGCCTCTGTTATGGACCTACATTTGAAGCCGCTGATGGAAAGTGTGTGTATGATTACACTAAATCGTATAGACATGTAGAATATCTTGAAATACGTGTACTTTCCTGGGAAATGTAATATGCAGGTAATAAGTGTCAAGTCTGCAAAGTGTCAAGATGTTGTTGTTCTCACACCTGAGTGGGACTGGAGAGAGTGGGAACAGATAGACAGGAAACAGCTTTTATTTTATGAATCTTCAACTTTCCATCTCTGGTCCTTGTCCACCTCCTTTTCTCTCTCTCTCTCCCTCCCTCTCTCTCTCTCCCAGTGTTTATTCCTGCTCTGCTCTGTTTCTCCGGTTTTATCTAGCTGTTCATCTTGCGTTGCGGTGCTACATGTTTAAAGGGATAATTCCCCAAAGAGATGTTTACCGTTATCCCCTGTCTCAGGCCAGTGGTCAGCCAGAAAAGAGGTGCTTGCCAGTACATCTAACCAGCGAGTCAAAGAAGAGTCAAAATGTGTTTGTTTACAATAGTGTTGCAGAACTACACTTTTGTCCTGTACAATATGATAGATATATGCAACCAAAAGGAAAGATATGCTCAGACAGTTCTTTTCCCTTTGCATTCGAGAGAACTATTTTATTTTTTAGTACATTGATGAGCTGGTATGAGTGTATGTTTATGTATTTATTTATTTGCCATCGCAGTGCTAGAGCAATAAAAACAATTTCAATGAAATGTATGGCAAACATAATCTGAACACCATGTTTTAACGTCGGTAATTCATATTAACAAGAACAATATTTGTTTTATTGTTATCGTTATAGTTATCATTCTTAATGTGAACGGCCTTTTAGGTGTGATGTTTGTCCCTGCCAGAATAGTTTTTCTGCCAAGTGTGCACCTTCAAGGGGACCTATGGCTGTGCCATGGCTGTTTTGTTAGACAGTGTTTGCTGCTTGCTGTTGTTTTGGAGTTTGGAGGATTTGGTCAAGCATTTCAGTTTGGTGCTGTCTGAGGTTTTCTCGTGGCTTTTATTTCTCTCCCTCTCTCTCTCCCTTCCTCTCTCTCTCTCTCTCTCTCTTTCTCAGTCTTCTACTTCCTTTCTTCTTTCCCATTTGCAGACATCTGCTTCCTTTTGTGTCTTTCTGGGCCATTCTCCCTTTCCCTTCCTTTTCCCTCTTTAAGCCTGTTTAGTATTTTAAACACTTTTTTTTGCTTTCACACTGTTTCTCCCCCCCCCCCCCCCCCCCCTCTCTCCTCCCTCTGACCTGAGTCTGGCTGCTGTGCTGACACATGATAGCTCCCCCAGTAAGTAGTCTGTTGGTGTGATAAACAAAGCTGGTGGGGGGCTCTGGTGGCTCTGATTAGTGTTTGGTGAGAGGGAGAGAGAGAGCATGAGAGGGAGGGAGAGAGAGAGAAGGCGAGAGAGAGAGAGAGTGAGAGCGCTAGGGCAGCAGAGAAAGAGGACCTTGCAGAATCTCACACAGCTATCACTCCCCACTCAGCTGGCCTTGAATATGCACATTACCGCCGCTCCAGAATGCACGCACACACACAGGCACACATGCATACTCTCACGCACATACTCCCATACACACGTTCACACTCAGGAACACTTAATTGTCACATCTCCCTGACCTTTCCCGAACTGTAATGGAAAAAAGACACTTTTTGCCTGTGCTTCCCTTCCTCCTGTCCTTTACCTTCTCTTCCTTCTCTCTCCCTCATTCTCTCTCATTGCCCCTCTCTCTATTTCCTTCTCTCTCCCTCTCCCTCTCCCCCCTTTCTCTCTCTCCCTCTCTCCCCCCTCTCTCTCTCTCTTTCCCTCTACCCCCCTCATTCTCTCTATCTATCTATCTATCTATCTCTCTCTTTATCTCTCTCTCTCTCTCTCTCTGTCTGTCTCTGCATGGGTATGGTCACCTTTAGCCCTGTCCTGCTGAGCTGATAATGAACCTGGTGGCATCTGTGGAGAGTCCCAGCTGATGGCTGGACTCTGGCTGCAGCAGGCTGCTCGAGAGTGCAGTGGCCTCGTTGTTATCTGTCTGGCAGCAAGACCGACCTGCCAGTCAGCGATGGCCCTCTCCTGTCCTACCAGAGCCCTTGCCACAGATGGAGGGTTTAAAATTAGACCCCCCCCCCCCCCTACCCCCCCTCCACAAACACCAACCTCCATCCCCATCCAGAGTCCTCCCCATTTCCCCCACCTCCTACCCCCCAACCCCCTAACCCCCCTACTTTATCAGGGACCTGCCATGGCCTTTTATGGGTCCATTTTGGGAATTATCAAAGCACAGGAGGCTGCACTGTGCATGCACTGTGCACACACTCATGCATGCATGCACACGTGCATCACACACACTCACACATAGACAGAGACACACACACACACATACACACACACACACACAGAAAGAAAGACAGACACACTCAGACACAGACACAGACAGACAGAGACAGACAGAGACAGACAGACACACACACACACACACACACACACACACACACACACGCACACATGCACACATGCACACACACAGACACACACTCACATTGCTTCTGGCCGTGTAGCGTTGTGTCTCCACGTGAATCCCAAGGTGTGCGGTGGCGGAGGGAAACTCAGGGCTTATCTGGGCTGTACTTTGCCTCTGTTTTGCATGCAGGTGGAGGGATGTGTGTCAGTGTGTGACTTCAGTGACCTTTGCAGAACAGGCCTATGGATGTTTTTACATGTGTATATATATATCTGTGCACTTGCACACCTGTTTGTGTGTGTGTGTGTGTGTGTGTGTGTGTGTGTGTGTGTGTGTGTGTGTGTGTGTGTGTGTGTGTGTGTGTGTGTGTGTGTGTGTGTGTGTGTGTGTGTGTGTGTGTGTGTGTGTGTGTGTGTGTGTGTGTGTGTGTGCGCGCATGTCTGCATGTATTTGTCAGAAGATTTCTGTCCTTCTCAATAGTGTTAAATGAAGCTCCCAGTAGTGACTATTGTGTGTGTGTTGTATGGTGTTTGTGTGTGCACGATACATGGCTTGTGGTGGTTGTGCACTATAAGGCACTTGGGGTAAAGGTCTTGATGCGTCTGCATTACGCTGTGTTATGTGACGCTGTGGTTCAGAGTGTGAAAACAAATTTCCCCCTGTGGACAATAAATACTCTCTCTCTCTCTCTCTCTCTGTGTCCATGTCTGTCTATATAGCTAGCTAGCGAGCCATATGGTGTTCTGTGTGTGTAATGTTTGTTTGGTTCTTCTTACAGTTGGCCACTGCCTTGCCATGGGGCTGTGGAGAGACTGGAAAGAAGAAGACGCACACACACCAAAGCCTTACTTTACTGAGTAAGTTTCCCAGTGTGTACATACGCACACACACATACACCAAAGCCTTACTTTACTGACTAAGTTTCTCAGTGTGTGCACACACACACACACACAAACACACAGCACACCCTCACCCTACCTCACCCTGAGAATATACACAAACCATATCGCCTCAAACGATCCACCCACCCCACCGCCACACACACACACACACACACACACACACACACAGTGTCCCAGACCCACTCAACTGAAGTAACCCTCAATGTCCTCACCATCACCTCCTCCGTCTAACTCCTCCTCATACCAACACAGCCTGTTTGGCTGGAGCCACTCCCGCCGCCAATATACCTTTCTGGCCTCTGCACGTTTCTTAAGGTCACAGGGAAGCTTTTTGATCTCTGTTACTCGGCAACCGCCCAACAAATTCCATGTGTCCTGATTGGATGATCGTGGTAATTTGCTGACTGATGATTAAAGTGGTTCAGAAAAAGACCCCTCCCCAATATAAATGGTAATGTCCGCAATACTCAGGAACGTTGCCAAGCTACATTGCTCTGAAAAGTTCCCTCCTTGTGTAGCATCAGCTTTCCTCTACAACAACAGTGTGAGTTGTACAAACAAAATGGCCGCCGTGGACGTCTGTGGACTTGACGGTGGAAAAGTCCACAGTGGTAAATTGTTGTGTTTTTTATCTGTGCTCTCCTGAGTGCCGTGTTTGGAGCGAGGAGCACAACACGTTGATTATTGCCATGGGAATATGGCTCCTCCAGTGGACTCTGTTTTTATGGTGATTGCGGATCGCGTGACCTTGTAAACAAAGCAGCCCAGTGCACAGCCATGTGTACATTTTGTTAGGCACACAGGCAAGGCAAACACACATTTACATGCAAGCCTTCGGAGGTAACTATAGCTGCATTCCAGCTCTGGGCTATGTTATAGGCAGACAGATTGATGCAGACAGATTGAGATTAAATTGTATCACTCCTCTCCTCTACCACCACCACCTCCTTCTCTCTCTTTTCTCTCTGTCCCTCCTTATCTCCCTCTCTTTCTCGCTCTCTCTCTCTCGACCTTTCTATCTCCCTCTCTCTCTCCCTCTGTCACTCTGCAGGCGGACCTGGCTTGCTATCGCCACAGTCTTGGCCTCTCTGTTGATGGCGAGTGTGGCCGGTAACCTGATCCAAGCGTGCCGAAAATGTAGCGTGCGTCCCCGCCAGCCGCAGTACTCCTACACCCCCCTGCACGAGCTGAACGGGGGCCTGAGCCGGGGAGAGGCGCAGGGCAGAGGTGGGGGAAAAAGAGGAGGGGACTTCCAGCTGGAGGACTCGGATGAGGATTCCTCCTGATAGCAGACGCCAGAGAATGTGCCTGTGTGTGTGTTTCTGTGTGTGTGTGTGTGTGTGTGTGTCCATG
This sequence comes from Sardina pilchardus, assembly GCF_963854185.1. NCBI lineage: Eukaryota > Metazoa > Chordata > Actinopteri > Clupeiformes > Clupeidae > Sardina > Sardina pilchardus. The sequence goes on along the minus strand of NC_084999.1, from coordinate 12,552,106 downwards.
TCGGGGGTACGGAGATTTGATCCCATGTACACCCCCCCCCCCCCCCCCCCCCAGGTCTGTGGTCTGTTTGTTAGTTAATGTCACCCAATTGAAGGAGACTGAGCATAGCATATGAATGTCTGGATAGGTGTGTGTGTGTGTGAGTGTGAGAGACTGCAAGACACAGAGAGTGACATAATGAGAGAGAAGTTGATAGATAATATGCTAGCCAAGAAGTGTGTGACTGACACTTGTTTGTTTGTGTGTTTGCGTCTCTATGTCTGCATCTCTGTATGTGTGTGTGTGTGTGTGTGTGCTTGTTGTCCTGTGGCTTAATTGAAGCCCCTGCCTTAGCGAGTGCCTCAGAGGGGGTTTTTTTTGCACTGAGAGCTTTCCACAATCCACCCTCATTAGCACTTGCTCCCCATTCGTCAAAGAGAGGGCGAGAAAGAGAGCGAGGGAGAGAGAGCGAAGGAGAGAGGGAGAGAGAGCGAAGGAGAGAAGAAGGGAGGGAGGGAGGGAGGGAGGGAGGGAGGGAGGGAGGGAGGGAGAGAAGAGAAGGGCCATATCAAAACACAGTCCTCGCTGGTGCCGGCCCCTTTTGTCCTTGCTCATAATCAGTGATTCTGCTGAAGCTCCGCCATTGTGGCCGGCTTTCTGGGTCACAGGCAAAGCCGGCGGAGTGAAGCCGTCAGTCCTACTCTCTCAGTCCAGCTGGCCCCACAGAATGGCCAGGCCAAAAAAGCCTGAAAAAGACCCTTGTGATAGTGTGTGTGATAGTGTGTGTGTGTGTGTGTGTGTGTAGAGTGTGGGTGTTTAAATGACTGCTGATAGAGCCAAAGCCAAAGTTGGCGCATGATTTGAGTTTAAGGTGTAAAGTGCTAACTTTTAAACAGTTGGCGTAGACAAGGTCACAGATGACATTCCTTTTTTTTCTGTCATATCAAGATAAAAAGATGAGACCATTTTTTCCATTGTGTCTTTTTTTGTTCTTTTTTTTACTACAAATCAAGTGTCTTTTTTTTTCTACACGAGTCTGTTGAGAACAAAGGCATTCTGTTGAAATAGAGACAAACAATAAGAACTGCACCCATGCTTTTTTTGCAGCTTGTCCTTAGGAATCTAGTACAGGTGGGGTTTTTTTCTGTAAAAACAAGGCATACATCATGTACACTGTGTAAAGTGTGAGTATAAACCCTTTTGGAATTTAGCAAACTACTGTTTACAAACTCTGCTTTTGACCATATGATATACAGTGCACTGTGAAATGTTTTCGTGGATGTTGGGCTCATTTTAAGTCATTTTTTGTCATCATGCACCGTGGCGTGTGTTTCACTTGTGGTGACCTGGCTTTCCTGTTTTTTGAAGACCTCATTTTTAGTGGGAACGGGCTAATTCCAGGGATCAGTGCAATGGTAATTCATGATGGGGACATCTTTTTATCCACCGTACTGGATTTGGCATGATTGTGAGGGAAAAAAAAAAAAAAAAAGTCAGCCTCTGTGTTCTGTGGGGTAACCCGAATGTCACCACGGTTATGGATGATCGTCTGTAGTCTCCCTCTTAGTGGCCACAGCCAGAGGACAATACTGCAGAGACACGTGTCCCGGAGGCTGCGGCACATATTGTCCAGGGGGATAGGATTAATATGAGGGACATTGCACGGACTCTAGAGCATCACAAGAAGAATGAAGAGGCCTCAATTCCATCCGTCAAGCCACCCCCGTTACCATAGCAACCTAGTTCCTCTTCATCTGCTTGGATTTGTTCGCAGCACTTGGACAAAATAAAAAAAATAAATAAAAATAAAAAAAAAAAGCATCCATCTGGCTTGGGACCCTGTTTTGCATGAGATTTCCCTAGCAGGGAGTCAACTAAAGCACAGATGACTATTATGCAAACACAAACCAGGGCTGCCATCAAAAGCAGCTGGCTTTCCAGGGCTAGTGGAGCTCTCTTGCTCTTGCCCACAGGGACTTGGCTGAGCGGCCAACTGGGCCATATTCTGCTGAAGGTGTGTCGAGGTATCCCAATAGGACCATTGTCTGTGGCGGAGAGTAATTATTCTGCATTCCTTTATGTGGGTTTGACATGTTAATATTTGATGTTTGTTTTTGCCAGCTTATCGTTTAAAATGATGCTATTTTCATTTGACTTGACTGTATGATGATTAATGACAGATGTTTCCTTCGTATGTCTTTTGGAGATATGGCCATGTTCTTTCGAGAAAGATTATGTTGGAGTCAGTTGCCCTAGGTGTGGCTGTGGTTTCATGTGGCCTACATTTAGATCTGGTCAGCTTTGTATGATTTTTTATGAGATGAGACCGGCTTTGCTCACAGGAGCTTGACTGACCAAGGAACAAAATGTGCTCCTGGTACCTGTTTCTGGTGGGTGGGTGAAAGCTTTTCTTGAAGCTGACTCACACAGCTAACAAATACCGTGAGAACAATGCAGTATCCATTCTTATTCTACGCCATGACTGATTCCCAAAATATGTTGGGCCCGAGGCAGTTCTTTTTTGAAAAGGCTAACGTGACTTTGTGAAGATTTAATACATGTTTCAAGAAAGTGTTTTCTCCGTGTCATCTTCTTGGTCAGCCAGTTGTAGAAAATATTCTCAGGTTCTTTCTAGAAAGTTTTGAAATATTTATTTTGGAGTGCCTGTTAACTTATGTCTTGTGCCAGGGCAGGATGGTTGATATGTAATAAATACTGAACAGTAAAGCATATGCAACATTCAAATTTCATAATATTTATGATTATGGAAAAGAATAACACCAATTTGTACATTTTTAGACTAGCTTGCATGAAGTGTAGTTGATTCCAGTGTGTTCAGATAAATCATGTCACTGTGCACTTTGCTCAGTAGGTCCTATACGTGGATAAGTACAAAATCACTTCTGCTAGACATTATCTTTCATAATAAAAAGTAGGAAACTAAGCTGCATTTGTCAAAATAAATCCTACATGCCATTGACATTTCTAGAGTGGATGGATCTTTTTTGTTTGTCATTGGTATGAAAAAACAACTGAGGCCGCCTTGCATTTTCTCAGAGATCTTTCACTGCTAAGAATTCGGTGTGGGTTCCTTTTATGCTTTCATCTCTATTGGACAAATATCTACCTGTTTCCTCTACCAAAGCAGTTATACATGCGCCATCAATCAGTTATAAGCAGTTATAAGTAGGAGAGACCAGGGACAGTTGTAAAGGGGGATGGTTGTAACACCTTGAATTCCTCCAATCAGAGACAAACTAGAGTGATGATGTAGTTTCCTTTCTTTTTTGCAGACGTGAGTGTCATCAAGCTTGTTTCTGATTGGAGGAATTACAAGATGTTACAACTGTCCCTGGTCTCCCCTACACCATAGATCAGTTATAAGCACTTATATGTACACCATAAATCAGTTATAAGCCGTTTCATGTACACCATAAATCGTTTTGGAAAAGCGAGCCCTTATTTAGTGATGAGGGTGTAGATACATATCAGGCGTTCACATTCCACACATAATGGGTGTTTGTGCCATTCCTGATTTGAACTGAAATTCAGCCAACTTCGGTGAAATGTATAAGACCTGTGGGATATCTGATGGAACCCACAGGGTGTGCATCTACTGTATGTGTGAGGGAAAGCAGAATGTGTAGATAGACACCGTGTCACTTACATCCAGTGGTGTAGTCTAGTTAGTGGGTAGACTGTGATGGAGTCTGGTTGTAGTGGGTACTATGATCAACCCCACATGTTAATACCTATCCTTGCCTATTTTAAGTGGGTACTAATGAGATGGTGATGCTTTGTAAGTAGGTATACTGTGTAGTCTTGCGTATCACGTACACTACACCACTGCTTACATCTTGATTTCAGATCTTCAGCACAGGGCGTATCAGAACTATTCTATGCCAGATAATTCCCGCATTACCACTACCGTAAACAAAGGAAACCTGAACTTTATTAAACTGCAAGTGCCCACTTAACTTAGACTTGATGGACAGGATGTTCCACGACAAAACTTAAGTGACTCATGTAGCCTTGTCCCGCCCCCTTGTCTGTCTTGTTCAGCTGATGCAATCCTCCACCCAGATGTCACTCTACCCCCCCTTCCTACCCCTCCTCGCCCAATCATGTGGCCTTATACTCACCTCTCAATGTGGTTGTCATAAAACTGATGAAATTAACCATATGTATTGCATTGTTTTCTCCTAAATATCTCTTAGTTAAAGCAGTTCACAGTTTAGTTTGCAAGATGCATGATTGCTTTAAAGCGCTGTTGTTGTTATTGAGGTGTTGCTACAGGTCCTGGCCACATGATCTGCAAATGTTTTCTCCACTTTGCTGTGAACTTGACATTCCCGGCTGCGTGTTGCGTGAGACTTGTCTTACAGTATGTAGCACTAAAACACTGTTGGGCATTGGGTCCAAGGGTGCTGTAGACTTTGCTGTGTTTATTCTAAACACACGTTTTAATATTCTGTGATATGACCACAATACAGTGTAATCAGACTAAGAGTGTACTTTGAAACAAATGAACTAAAACCTTCATGAAATGAAGTCAAAATTACTACACTGACTTCACCTATTTTTAAATAAAGTGGCTCACAAACACATGTTCATCTTCATTAGCAAGACATTACAGGAAACATGACTTGCAAATGCACAGAGGAAACAACAGAGCTTTATCACAGTCTCTAACAGTGATTGAACGTCAACAAATGCTCCAAAATGGGAGGTGGCATAAAGTGATTGGTCACTTAACCTGCGATACTTGCACATGAAGTACTGAACATGGCCTAAACATTAACAACATTACATAACAGTCACAGTGGACTGCCCAAGAGACACACAGCGCATCTCGTGTAGTCGTTACAGGGCATGGACCCGAATTAAAAAGCGTAATTATGGAAAATACATTTTGTTTTGCCAAAGTTAATAATTTGTTAATGGCTGTGTTGCCGTCCATTAGCATTTATGACAAACAACCTGTTCCCATATGAGATGATTGTGTTTACAGATAAGTTGTTTTATTTAAATGACTTTTTTAAGTCATCTAAATAAAACAATTTCTAATTTGTACTTCATATCTATATACATTTCCACATGCTTATCTGTATTAAGATAAAGGACATTTGTATACTATGTATAAAGGAAATTTGCTGTTTTGGAAAATGCTTTTTTCCCAGACCTGATAACATATCAGTGTTATTACTACATATACAGTGCTTCAGGTGTGACCTTGTTATTTTCCCTCTCTATTTTCGGTTGGAGTGAGGAAAGTGTGACGCTATGCGAGCGCTCTGAATCATCATACTTACATCATCTGGAGAAAAAAGGGAAAATATTTGCTTTTCAGGAAGAGTGTGTCCCTTGCTGTACACAAACACAAGCATAAGCCTAAAACTCTCGGGCTGAAGAGCTAGTTCAGGGGGCAGACGGCTCTGACATGGATAGGTCATTCCACCCTATCCCGGTCCTGGTCCCTGTGTGTGTGTACTGTATGTCTGACTCTGCAGACAGATCTAAATACAGTCTCTGACTCTTTCAGACACAGGAAGTGTTGATCCCTTTGGCTGGGCTGCATCTCAGAGATAACTTTTCTCCCCCTCTGACATGCATTTCCCATTCTGTGACATGTATTCTTGTGTCGCTTCGCAGTCTCTGTAATAATCCTGCATGAGGTTTCCTGCATTAATACGATTCCTACAAGTCTGATGAGATGTTGTAGGGTCTTTTTTGCCTTCAATATTACAATTGAACATTTTGCCATTTCACTAATTCCGTATAGTTTTTGTTGCATTGATTCCTAAAAGGCCCAATAATTAATGTATAGTAATACCATAACATTTCATGTGTAGTCTAACAACATGCATTAGGGCAAGAAGTGATTACCGTCAATGCTGCCCTCTCTGATTGCAGCTGCAGAGAGGGTTTTTTTTTTGTTTGTTCACCCATTAGGCCTACATTGTTTTTGTGAGGTTGACGATGCATTGGTTGGGCCCCTTTGCTTCTCCCTCTGGTACCCCCCTCATCTCATTCGGGGTGAGGGCTTTGTTGTTTTTAGGGTGACCTAAATACTGAATGGGGGATCAATCCATAATCTCTTTTGTCGAGACCCCTTTCTCCTGCTCCCAAGACTCCGGTTTTAGGAAGAACCCATATCTGTGGGATGCTTCACTGGCTTTGACATTTGTTCAATATATTTCATTAACCTAATGGACCTTTGGTGAACTATGCCAGACTGCTCGTACTTGGCTTCTCACCAAATGGTTGCAGGCTTGCGATAACTGATTTGGCATAATCAATATACTCGTCATCGCTCATGTATGTGACAAATAAATGCACTGCTTATATCAATAGTTCATGTATTCTATCACATTGTCACGCGAGAGGGCAGGAGAAAAAATATTGTGGTAATTTAGAGTAATTGCTATTTACAGCCAAGATGGTTTGAATAAAAATCCATCTAATGAAATCCATCCAATCTATCCCAGAAAAAAAATACTAAGCCTACCACTAGGCCTACAGACTGGTCTGGTTGCCTATTCTGGAGGAGAAATAACATCCTGATGTTGTCACTGATTCAGGAAATAGACCGACATTTGCAAGGATTTCCATTTGAACTTTGAAAATGTCAATGATTTTCCTTTCTTCAATGAAGAGGTCAACACAGTATCTGTCACTCCAACACACCAGTTCTTCCTCCAGGCAGGTCTTTGCCCAGTCTTGTCTCCTTCTAGGCTGAGTCACGTGCGTTGGTGACAGTCAGTCAGAGCCAGTAACAGAGTTTCATTGGCTGATGTGATCGCTCTATCACCCGCCCAGTGGGCCGTCCTTCGTGACGTTCCACCCGATCAGCTGTTAATGCTCCACAACAATAACAACAAAGGGTGTAGTTGAGACCTAGTCGGGGCTAGCGAAAAGAACGACGTTGCTCCGAATTCAGGGTCCAGAAACGTTAATTTCTTCTGCGAAGAAAAGCAAATATATTTTTGTACCTTGAAGAAAATATCTACCTCAGAGTGTTGTTTTGTATGTCAAGATATTTTTTGCTGTTTACATTTTTCTTCCTGCTGCCGCAGGTGAGTTTGAGCTCTTTGTTGTCTGACGGAGGAAGGACAAAAAGTTCGTTTGAAAGTAGACTTGTAAACTGTAAGCTTGATAAATATAGACTGTCGAGATTTGAAAACTCTTCGTGTATGGAGCGACATAAACTATTAAATGCGCTATGCAATCAAAAGTTTTAAAAATAGACTATTTTTGGCATGCTATTCAGATGCATCGTAGGACGCCTACCAAAAGGGCAGGCCTTTTTCCTGAAAGTTTGCAATGCAGAGGATATGACAAGCTATCCGACTATTCTGCTGAAAATTATTTTATTCGACATTCAATATTTTCTACGTTACAGTTTAGCTAGACGTTTGTGGTAGCATCCGCCCAGTCGGTGTAAGGTTACGTAGAGCCCTCAACCCCTCCTCTTGCTGGCGATCAACAAACCGTCTCCAGCTAGAGCGCTACTGATGGGCTGTTGGCCGCTTTAAACCGTTAAACTTATGACAAAGTAGGGACGTGGGACCATCAGATTTCATCTTAGGCTATTGTACTATACTATTCGTACAATATATGGCCATCACGGTATAGGTCTAGCTTGTTTGTTGCAGACCAAAAAACGCCAAAGACTATGGTTACGTAATTCGCCAGCACACGCAGCTTTGTTCTGTTCTACGGGCAGAGTCCTGTCATGTTAAAATAGCTATTTGTCTTTTCTGCGTGACCTGGGTTATCAGTGATGCGCATCTGCATAGGCTATGTGTTCAAATGACAGTTCCGTTGTTTTGTTAGTCTAGTTTCAGGTACATCCTAGTGTTTGGCATCAGATGTGCTGCGCTCAAACACCGCTCTGAGCAAATGTTTGCATTCTATCCTGCTGTAGGCTAGTTGATGGCACGATGATTGGGATTAGGCCTACAATAACTTGTTTCTGTGCTGCTTTAAGTTTTAATCACCTCAAGGCAAACATACAGTAGCCTATGTCATATTAATTTGGAATGCCAACATAACATGAGAGGATATTCACATTGTGCTCTGAATAAAGTTGCAGATGTGAGAGTAATTAATATTGACTCCATATACCCACTTGTGTTATAACTTGAGTGAATTATGTTGTTATTACACATGATATAATGTGGGAATTGTTGTTTCTTCCTTTTGTTCTTTTCTCCAGGCCTTTCTATATTTTGTGTTTGTTTTGCACACTTTTGGAAACTATGAGTGACATTCAGAGTGCCCTCCTTGTCAGATGAGCACCTCGCCCCTCATGACCGTCCGCACCTTCCGGGAAACTTTTCCGAGCAGCGGCTCCCGCAGCTGATGACCAAAGCACCCCACCCTCTCCCTCCGCCCGCCGCAGGTCTGACCTGTCCAGCGCAGCCCCCGGTCCCCAGGTCCACAGCCGACGCCACCATGTTCCAGAGGTTCACCAGCATCCTGTTCGGAGACTCCGTGGAGGACATCCGAGGAGGAATGGCCCAGCCAGGCTTCGATGAGAAGGAGGATGACGACGAGTGGATCTTGGTGAATTGCCTGGGTGAGTTATCCTCTACCTTCCCCGCCCGACACACATTAACTGCTAAAAGGAAATGATGCAACATATTTTGAACGTTGCACGCATCCCATCATGAATCACCTGCCCTTGAGCACTAGGCCTACTCTTGAAGCACTATACCTCACAGCTTTAGTCACCACTGTTGTCAGTAGTCTTTATCTGTATTTTATCTCTACTGTCCATTTAAAGTGAAAACATCTCATTGTTATTATGGTTCATATCGTGGATGGGGGCTCTCCAAAATAGACAGCAAACATAGTTTACCTCTCCTCATAAGGCTTATAAATATAACATGGTCTTGAGGGACTTCAGCTAAGTTTGACATCATGGGTCAGCTTTTAGCCACCTGGACTTCATAACATATGCCTCCAAAGACAGACTTTATGGCAGACATCAGGATGCTACTGTAACACCAGGCAAACAGCCAGAGTCTGTTTTTAAAAAAAGATGTTGGATGTTGGCAGGACTATTGCTGCCAGAAGGCGTTTTGCTGGTTGTAGGGTGTTTGTGTACGTGTGTGTACTGTATGTGTGTGGTGGTGGTGGTGGTGGTGGTGGTGGTGGGGTTGTTGAGTGAAGCTAGGTGTCTCATATTATACTGCGTGTGAATATTTCAGGTGCAAGGCTATCTTAGCCGACCCATATCTTTGGATGGGGGGGGGGGGGGGGGGGGGGGGGGGTGGTCGAGGGTGAAAGGAGAGTTGAAGGTTTACAATTTAAGGATAAGTGATGACTAGACTCTTTAGACTGTATAAACAAAAGGACCCCAAGGGTCACCAAGACCGCCACAGCACGTGTTGGATTACTGTTTACGTTGAGCTGTAGGAGGAGTACATGTATGTGCATAGACTCAGCTATAACCATTTAACCAAGCAGGTTGTGAACTGGATGTCGTTGAAAGGAAACCATTTTTATTTGACCAACTGCTGCATAAAAGAGCACATTATGCTATCTGGCCATGCACTGGTTAAGTAATGTGAATGGCCAGTCTTATTTGGTTATTAGTACAACCAGTGTTGTAGCTAGCTAAGGTATTCTTATTAAGGTAGGGCAAGCTTTAGGAAGAAGAGAGATGCTATTTTAGGCTGTAACTATTGGCCCATAATTTGGGAACACATAGCCAATGGAACAGCTGTTCCATCAGACGTCAAAGTTTGAAAGTTTCCATTGGCTGAGATGATACATGGTGCTGCGTCTGAGAAGTTCTGCCATCACCTATTCTAAATATGAAAAAGATAAAAATACCTGCACTGCCCACTAACACGTTCATTAGTACGTCATTTTCTTGCTTTGAGTTTAAACCTCAAGGCAAGCGCAGCTATTATCTTTTGATCTTTTTGAAGAACTGAATAAATCTGAATCTGAAATCCACATTTCCTTACTTTTCAGTCTTTTTGGTGCATCATTGATATTTAATTTTGCTTTCAAATGGCCACTCCAAACATGGGAAGGCTTCCTCCAAATAGTTAAGCTGATCTGCTTTAGTGTCCTGCAGCTGACGACACATCAATGCACTGTCTTAGTTATTTGTAGTTTAGTCCGGGTCCTCTCTTCATGTTTTCCCCAGTAGAAGGGAAGCTCTGTAACTTCCAGCTCTGTTTGGGTTTTGGTTGGTTTGCCGGCCACCACAGCTGCCTCACCTGATTGAGTGGATTAGAGTTTAAGTGGCTTCAGGCAGTACGCCACCAAGGCCCCATAAGCTGTTTAAGCGAATGCAGTCAGGATTACAGGCAGTATCACCCAAATGTTTGCTTTCAACAGCACAAAAAAACCCGGGCGAGACTTCCATCTGTCTCGCCCGGGGTATGGAAGATGTCGGAGGATCAGATCATCAGATCTAAATTGTTGGGCCTCCGGTATTGATGTGATAGGAGTAGGGGTGTTCTTCTCTGGAGCAAGAATGGGTACAGATCAGAATGATCAGAATGTTTTTTTTTTTACCCAAAAGGTGGCCTGGTATGTCCCACCCTATAATGACTAGTCTACTGCTGTAGGCAGTACATTTTGGGATGCCGAAACTCACTGTGTAGATTGCTACCATGAAAATAGATCGTGTAAGGGAAAGTAATTACCTCCTGGGCTCTGCAATTTCAACCTGAAAGTTCAGAGTGCTTTAAAACCCATGAAGCTCTCTTGCAAAGAGATAGATAAGGTCCAAGAGTTCGCTTGACTGTTTGATTTTCTCAGAGAGATTTCCAGGGCACCTCTTTGCTAGATGCCTTTGCGCCCTCTAAGGGCATGATGTGTAACTGCAGTTCTTCGCCATGTTTCTCTCTGCCCCTTCCTGTCCCTGTTCCTCTCTTGAATAATTGTTTTGTTGTTTGAGTAGATTTGCTGATATTGTTGACATTATTATAAAATGTCATAATGCATATAAGTAATTTTACCCTTATGATATGACAAGCTCTAATTGATGAAACTTTCTGTCCTCTACAAAATTTGTTGTCACCTATCAGGTTTTGAACCAGAATTTGAATTTGAGCATAAATGTACCTCTTTATTGGTTAGAGCCTCTGCTTCGGACTGAGATGTTTAACTTTGTCCTGAAAACCAGAGTAGCAGTTAGTGATCTCCATACTGACCCTTGACCTTGTGTCTTCTTCCTGACCTGTAGCCGAGGCCCGTGCAGGCTCCTGTGGGGAGGGCCTGGTGGAGATTAGCCCCGAGGACCTGGCTGACCTGGAGGCCCCTTCTCCTGACCATCCGCTTCGCTCCTACTCCTGCTCCTCGCTGTACTCGGCCGCCGACACCGACCTTGACCCAGAGGATGGTGGTTTCTTGCGGCTGGATGCGGCAGGCGAAGGCGAGGAGGAGGAGGAGGAGGAGGACGACGAGGATGACGAAGGAGAGGATGGGGCGTTTAAGGGCTGCGCGTTGGAGGAGAGCTGGTTCATCACCCCGCCGCCGTGCTTCACCGCTGGGGGTCGCACTCCTGTCCTGCTGGAGACCAGCCCCCTGGAGAACCTACTGATCGAGCACCCGAGCATGTCCGTCTACGCTGTCCACAACCCTCGCCACGCCAGCCGACCCCTGGTGAAGGAGAACTCTCATGAGCCATCCCTGCACAGGTAAGACGCCAGAGAATTGTTTTGTGCTGAATTCATTTTTTTATGATTTTGAAACATTTGTTGTTCGATGTAATATCTACTATAGTATGTTCTAGAATGACTCTTTTGCGTATCTTTAAGGTTGATAAATGCCTTGACTAGTTCAGCCAACACTCTGCAACCATTTACTTACATTTACCTCAACCAGGACTTTTACATTTACTCATTTGGCATACGAGTTGATCCGAAGCCATATTGTAAGCCAAAAACTGGTTTCTGAAAATGTATTTCATTCCAGTCGTATGGCTTCATGTGAGAGCTACACATGGTCTGAAATATCAGTGTAGGAACTTATATTTTGTTGGTGCCCTTGTCAAACGTCTTGAATTTCCCCTTGGGGATCAATAAAGTATCTATATATCTATCAATTTATCAATCAATCAATCTATCTATCTAGCTAACGTCCAGCTCTGTTTCTCCCGTTGTCAGGACGGAGGTCCAGCGCCGGCCGAGCCACTCTACTGGCTGCTATGCAGCCGCCTTGGCCGCCCATGCCAGCCTCCTGGCGCAGGTCAAACATGGCCGCCTCGCGCAGCGGATCCGGGACAACGTGGATCGCCAGAGCCTCTCCCGCAACGCCCTGCGCCGTCTCAACATGCTCCGCGAGGGCCGGCCCCGGCATGCCAAGTCCACTACTGGGCTTGTCCATCAGCCTGGCCAGAGGCACTTCAACTACTGAAGCCGCCCCCCTTTCACCCCTCTTCCCATCACTTGCCCTCTTTCTGCCCCAACAATCAGCTCTCCAAACCACCTCACCACCACCACCTCCATGGCCAGGAATATGTCTTTCACAAAGATGTAATAATGGAGTACTTTGCAAATCAGAGCCTTTATACCGTAGGTCACTTTATTAATGGCAGGTTTGCTCGCAACTGGATAGATGGTTTTGAGGCTTGTCATAGAGGAGCAACACCAATCCCACTCCATTTTTGTCTTCTATGCTTTGAGCTGTGCGTGCAAGCGAACAAGTGTGTGTGTGTGTGCGTGTGTGCGTGCGTGTGTGATTTGTTGGTTAGTGCCAGAGCAGACAAGCAGATGGGAATTTTGCCTTCTTAATAAGCCTCAACTGGTGCTCTACTACCAAGAGCCAGGTGAACGGCTCATCCCTGGCCATGAAGAACAGTTACCACACAAAATGGCAGTGTAGATCCTCAGTGTCGTTTCAAAGCCATAATAACTTCTTCAGGCTAGTAACACAGTCTGTCTTGGGTAGAGCAAACTTTGCTGTGATTTATATAGATTAGTACTTACACTTTTATTTTGTGAATTAAAAGACAGAAAATGTTCAATAATGGGTGTTTCACTAACAGCCTCGTTTGACTTGTAGACAAATAATGTAAAATATATATAAAATGGGAAAAAAAATTCCAAAAAATATTTTTTGAAAGGAAAAAAAGATGGCTTATATATTACATATCAGTATGAATTTGTGTATGCGCGTATGTTATTCTGTGTATGTATGTAAGTAAACCACAGTTTGTTTTGGTTTTTATCTCTAAATTATGTGGTTCATTGTATGGTTGTGTAGTTCTAGATTCCAGAATGATGAAAAATGTTGAAAAAAAAAAAAACTTTTTGAATATTGTATCTTTCTTGTAACTTGTAAATCTGCAGTACACTTCTCAGGGTCAGAACTCTTCACCTTTTACTAAAATGCAGATTACTTGATGGATGTTAATTGTCTTGTACATACTGGAAAACCTCTTAAAATTATCAAAATGTGGACAATGCCTTGTGGAGATGTTTGTAATCCGTGGAACTTCTTAAAGGAGAAAAAAAAGGTGTTTTTCATTGAAGCAGAAAAGAAGTCAAATGCTTGCTTGAGGACTGTGAAAATTATTTCTTTTTTTTTCTCCTCAATCGACTGTTAAAACGTATGAAGATGGAGTGAAACTATTAGTATTTTTTTTAGTTATTTTTACAGTACAGTGATCTTTCCATAGTTTAATGTGTGTCTGGTTTGGTTTCATAATCTTAATACAATCCTTGCCCAATAGAAGTGTACCAGTTCTCAGAGCAGCAGTCTTTCCTACTGTTATCTGTTGTTATTCCTTACTGCCTTATGAATACCCCGTGTTGTAGGTGGAGACCAGAGGGCCATGATTGTTCTGCCCAGACTGAATTCTTTTGAAGGAAAGGGCAGTAGGGAATGACTATGGACACCATGCACCTTCCAGATTCACTTGTTGTTTTTTTTGTTGTTGTTGCTCTTAGATCCAGTGCAAATGACTATTAAGTGCTCACTATTGTTTGGTTGTTACTTTTTATGTTCTTCTTTTTCAAGCAGTTGGTAGCATACACAAGACACTATGTTATATAGCTATTTAGGACAGTTGTCTTTGTGTATGTGGCTGTGTGTGATGTTCTAGTATGACTGTGTGAGCTATGTATGCTGTTTCCGATTCTTATTTGTTACTCAGTTCAAAAGACGAAGGGAACGGGAGCTGTGCGAATTGTCTCCATTTTCCGCGAATATGCTGGACAAGCCCCCCACCCCATCTTTCTCTCAATTTCGCATATGTTTATCACAGGGATTCTATTATTTTTTGCCTTGAATTGTGTTGATCACGTGCCTTCCAGGTTAAAACATTATGACAATGCATTTACAGAGAACTTGAAAAGTCCAGTAAGGACACAACCATAAACAAAAAGCGAATTTCTATGCACAGGGGTTAGAATGACTCTGTGAACCACTTGCTCTGTACACCTTTTATACACAAAATGTAGCAGACCTCTTTTGTTTAATGTGTGAAGTGTATTTCTGTGGCATTTTTTTTTCATTGCGTGTTTAGACTGTGCTTTCAAACGATTTTTATAGTTTACTGGAATTATACAGCACTTTGCCAAAAGTGTAGGGTTTAGTATCACATTTATTTATCTGTATTTGTTCTTATTTTGAACCATTACTAATGTCATTGACTGTTTGTATTTTCATTTTAATTTGCAGATGCAATTATGTAGCCCGATCTGTTTCACTGAAATGCATTATTTGGTAAAACCATGTAAGCTACCAGTCTTCAATAAAACGTTTCATTATACAATTTGGTTATATTTGCCCCTTTTTTCTGCCATAGGCAACAAATGAAATGCTCATACAACAGGCTATTTGTAATGTCAGCAATCACATGCATACCATCCACTGATACTGGTTAAAATATTAGACCTTCTCGACACAGCGAGGGAAATTACATGTAATACTTATGTATGTGAGCATTTCATGTAAATAGCCTCATTGGAAACATACTTACTGAAAAATCTGAATCAGCTTTATTGGCCAGTTTGCGTAAACAAACAAGGAATTTGACTCCGGTTGACTTTGCTCTCAAAGTACAACACTCAAACAAGTAAAACACAAAAGAACATTATAAGACTATAATGAAGGGCACTAGAATAAGGCTGTGTATAAGAATAAATACAGTATGTACATTTGAAAATAAATGGACCCGATGGGTGGTATAGGGTAATGCAATTGTCCGGAGGGGGAATGCGGCTGGGAATGTCTGTCTCCTTGTTGTCCCTGTCAAGGTTGCCATAGTCGTGGACACCTTAACAGGCACAAGCCAGAAAAAGCAATTGAAAAAGAGGGTGGGGATAGTTCTACTCAGTACTGGGGTTTAAGAGTAAATATAAATATGGTGCAAGGCAGTTCAGTGCAATGGTGATTAATAACGATATTGTAACTGTTAGATTGAAGTGCACATGAGGAAGATGAGCAGAACAGGTTGATTGACTTTGTTCGGTGTAAGGGTGGGTGCTATTTCTGAGTGTTCAACAGAGTGACTGCTTGGGGGAAGAATCTGTCTTTGTGTTGGCTGGTTTTGGCAAAAAGTGCCCTGTATCGTCTACCAGAGGGAAGGAGGTTGAATAGTTCGTGACCAGGATGTGAGGACAGCTTTTTCCTGCCCTTTTTCTGACCCTGGACTGGTACAGGTCCTGCATGGACGGAGGGGATTCTCTCTGCAGCCCTGATTGTCCGTTGCAGTCTGGCCCTGTCCCGTTTGGTGGCTAACCCAAACCAGATATTACATTAAATTACATTTGTCATCTGACACTTTTTAGCCAGCCAAATGGTAAACATTTTAAGCTTTTTAAAGCAATTCTCACAACAATTCTAGGAAAAATGTAAAAAGATATATGCAGTAAGAATAAGTGGATCAATGAGTACAATTGTCCGGAGGGGGATGAGGCTGGGAATGTCCACCGCATTGTTGTCTTTGTCAAGGTTGGCATGGTCGTGGACACCTCAACAGACGCAAGCAGGTGGTAAGTCAAGGATCAGCAAGACTAGTTGTACAGTGAGAGGAGATGTTCTCTGAAGAGCTGGGTCTGAATGAGGTGCAGATGACAGACTGAATGAAGGCTGAGTAGAAAGTGGTCAGCAGCTCCTTAGGCAGATTAAACTTCCTCAGCTGTCTCGGAAAGTATAACCTCTGCTGGGCCTCTGGATAGCGTCAATGTAAAGAGACCATTAGGTCCTGTGAAATGGTTGACAATGGACACTGTGTCATTCTGAATGGCGGGGTGGGGTTGGGGGGGGGGGGGGGGGGGGCTTCTCCACTGTCATCTCCACAGGCTTCTTGGGGTTAAGCTCCAGGACAGGTGGTTCTGAATGTACCACTGGACCAGCTGTTCCACCTCCTGCCTGTAAGTAGACTCATCACCATCCTGGATCAAATAAATGACAGTTGTGTCAGCGGCAAATTTCAGGAGTTTTACTGACTCTTTGAGGTGCAGTCATTAGTGTAGAGGGAGAAGAGCAGCGGAGAAAGGACACACCCCGGTGTTGACAGTCAATACTTATTTCCCCCACTGTATAGGCTATATTTATACATAATATATCAGAAAACTTGCAATACAAAAATGCATTGATTTAATGTAAATAATCAACCGTGGAAGGCTTTATTTGTATAGCTATTTCATAAACATGGAACACAATAACAAAAAAAATCAGTCCTTCCTCTTTGTTGCTGTGGCTGTTTACTATCCAATCAGCAACATATAAGAAATATTATGCTAACATGCTTATGTTCTTATGTGTTGTGATTATATGACTTACAGACGTTTAAGGAACACAACGACCAAAAAGATGGGATGCCTAAACCCTTAACCCCCTACAAGCACGCCATATGGCAACAGTGGCAAGGAAAAACGCCAATATTCCATGGAGAAACCTTGAGCAGGACCTGACAGAAGAGCCCATCTGGCTGCAGCTCTAATGGCAGCATGCAGAATAATCTTTACAGGATAAGGTGAGTTAACTAAAAGCTCTCTTATACAGATATGTTTTCAGGTCTTTTCAATTTTGTTTAGCCTATTAATTTATTTTGTTGCCTATATTCACTTGTCCTTGCATAGGCATAGTCATAAATAGGGTATTAACAATACAAAAAGCTAATGTTTCACTTATTAAATTTCCATCTCTAGGGTGGAATACCTTGTCAGAATTCACTATGTGACACATTCTCCTTGGATGTTACCGGTCAAATACTGGCTCAAGGATTTGTGGATGAGAGCTCACGTTGTCTGGACAAAAGACAATAAGGCTACAAAGTAGCCATTTTACATCAATCGCCTCTTAAGGATCCTACAAAAATAAAAGGCTACTTCTCTTAAGTTGATAATAATCGGTGAAACTGACAGGCTAGCATATCAGAGGCTGAAGTGACAGAATGTTATAAGGGTGTGGAAAAACTTCCACAGTTCTGTCTGGTTTGTTTACATTTTCTAGTAGAAGCACGTTGTCGCAATTTTCTCCCTCCTTATTGGCTAGCGAGCTCTCCGGCTCCTCCCACATCAGGAAATGTCACCCGGTGTCTCACTCTTCACGAACAAAATTGTTTAGAACTCATGCAAAACACAAAAACAACATAAGTAGTGAATGGTAAATGGTATATGGGGTCCTTCCCCGTACTTTCCGCCCAACCGGAAAATAGGGAAAGTGTTCTTTTTTCAAAAAAAGAATCAACAAAAATCGCTATACCATCTGATGAGCACAGTCCGATGTCCCAGATCTTTCTGTAGTCTTGAAACAATACCGTATTCTGGAAGCTTTTGAAAGCTTTGCACGCATAAGCCCCAACATCACTTAATTTAGTTTTTGAATGCTTATTTTAATATTTGGAGCGCTAAAAGTGACCGCGGACACACATGCGCATTGGCCATTGGTGGGCGATATAAGGATTGGCGCCGGCGCCAGCTGATGCATTCATTCATTCTGCTTCGAAGGTAAAGAAAAGGCTGACGCGGTTTCTCTGCGTACATTTTTGTGTTTTTATCCTATTGCTTTATTTTTGTTTTCCGTACTGTTTGCAGGGTATTGCTTATGTGCAAAGATGTTTGCTTTAAATGCAGTTTACTTATTTGATGGGCAGAAATGGACTTTAGGTCAAGTAAATACCAGTGCCGTCGAGTTTACATGGTGCTAGCTTTACATATGACAAAACTCGCAATTTACCTTTTATCAGGAACTTTTGCCAGGGATAGTAGTGTATGGTTGTAGTTCTTATCCATTTGCATTTGGAGGTCGTTTTCAGAATACAATAGAATTGACAAAACCTTGAGGTTGAGAATGTACAAGGACGTGGCACAATTTACCAACTCAGCTTGATCTGATATCTGTTAGCGAGCTAAGTTAAGCTACTTGTACATAGCTGTGGTAGTCACCGACTTTAAGTATGTTCATATGGACTTCGGGTGTAAGATTGTTAATTTCTAATAGAGTAGTGTATCTACTGAAGAGTGTGGCTTTTAAAAACTATATGGCAATCTAAAAAAAAAACGTTAATTGGTGAGTGGAGTAGGGTGGCTAACATAAGGATACTAGCCTACTGAGATCAGGTTGTCCTCCCGCTTAATACAAATTGGCGCGTAGGACTGTATATCGAGTTCGAGCTTATGTAAGTTAACATTGATGGTTACTGTAAGAACAATATATCATTTATAAGTAGTTGGCCTTACATATGTACGCAATTTATCCAAGAAATGTCGGATGATGCACCTTTATGGACAGGTTTTGTGTTGAAGTTCGATGAGTGGCTTTGTTGCCTTTCTGGTTTAGGTCGTAGGTTTTGGAAGTTCGCTATCATAGTTAGCTAAGTTATCTTAATTAGCCTAACTTCAAATCACCAGCTTATCGTAAACTAGCTTTTTGCTGTGATGATGTTTTCATGCCATGTTCGTTGTCAGTAATTGACCATGTCCTCCTTTTTAGGTACTATTTTATCATCCAGACTTCGCCATCAAGAAAATGTCAAGACGCAGGTAAAGTAACTTGAATCAGCTAGATTATCTCTAACATTAGCCAGTTTCCAGTAGTTACTGGGTTGGAAAAGAACCCTTATGTGTTCTGTGCTGCATTTCACCCATTCACGTTTTTTTTTTATTACATTTTGCAGTGGTCGCATCACTCTGCAAGCAAGAAATGAAAATGCACCAGACACGAATGCCACTTTGAACAGAAAAAGAAAATCTGAGGTATGTATTGTTTCGTGTTCGATATTAGAAATGAACGTTTTTTTGAATCACTCATTCTCGTTGTGGCCTATTTGAGCTTAACGCTAAACGTTAATTTACATTTCACAGGAGTGCAATAAAAAGATGCCAAGTGCTGCTAAGAAGCAAAGTTATGAGATTCAGGTAAGTGATCTTGGGTTGTCATGTTTTGTTGGTTTATAAGCGAGGTATAGGGTTCATGTTTTATGAACTATGTTAATAAAACTTAGTAAAAATTGCAACATGTTTTTCTGTCTGGCCCATCGTGGGGGTTGTGTGCTAATTCGTTTGTTGGCTAAACTGTGTCAGTGGGCTAATCGATGCGTTTTGGCGCAGTCGCCACAAGTCTGGTCCCTCCCTTTTCCCCAGCCCGCGTAATCGCAATAGCCATTCTTTGTCCCAGTCAAAGTTATGCATTTTGAAACGATTATGTAACGATTAGATTCTTTAATAATGGTTATGACAGAATACATTTTGCGATTGAGTATTTTATTCGTCATATTGTTTCGATGATTCATGTTTGTTTTGACAAATGCGTTGCGTAATGTGCGAGCCTAATGTTTAAGAAGTACAGTAGACTGCTACCATATTTATTCAAACAAAACATGAAGATATTTATTTTCTAGCTACCCGAGAGCCTTTTTTAATTGTGAGTAGTTGTATTTTGCACCTTTATATTGAAATGTATTTCTGGTTCTTCTCCTCAGAACCGGTGGCCAGAGGGAGAAGTTAGTCCCTGTGTACTCATCGAAACGCCTCACAAGGAGCTAGAGGAGACGGCCAACACGTCCAGCTTTAAGCGCTACAGATTCAAGAATCTTTTCATTAAGCCATCCCCACTTCCAAGCCTCAGGTTGGTTCCTTGTATTCGTATCTTATGGGCTGGGGGGTTTCTGAGAGTCAACACAGAACCCCATGTTGCTCCCCAGAAGATGCTAATGGGCCGTCTCTCCTGTTGTTGCCTGGTCTATTGTGTTCCATGACTTAAAAATTCAAATCTGCGTGGCACACCTCAACTGAATGGGTCATTAACTGTCCTTATTTGATGGTTCTCATTTGGTGAAATCCTGTTTTCACATTGCGTGTGTGCCCAACAAACAAATAGTGCTAGCCAAACACTGTTCTGACTTTAAGTTAATTGTGTAATTGACAGCTGGGCAAGCTCAGATGACGTGTGGATTAAAATGCTGAATAAGGAACTCAAGTACACCCACGACAAGAGCCTCATGGAACGGCATCCCAATCTGCAGCCCAAAATGAGGGCCATTCTCCTCGACTGGCTGTTGGAGGTAAGGAGATTAACTGCGGAGATGGTCTATACTGTAAAGTGGAGATGGTCTATAATGTAGTATATTGATTTGCAGCCCCAATATACTACATTACAACACAAGAGCTTTCATCATAGTTATGCCTATGTAATGTAATGGTATATGAGCAATTTACACATAAAATTGAGATTTTGGCAAGGCCTAGAGTGTGGATTCAGTGCCCAGAGAGTCTGTACTCTACTGAAAAGTGCAGTCCCAATACTGTGAGTCACGAGGCAGATTACTGAAACCCATGAGGCGATGTCTTTGCAGGGTGTTCATTTGCATGGCAGCTTGTGGTCGAAACATAGATCTCAGAAACGGCTCTCAGAACTGGGAACACAAAACAGCCCCCCCTGCTCAATACCTTCCCATGTTCTTCATTCTGGGAGGTTTCTTTCTCTTGTTCTAACTCTGTCTCTCTCTCTCGCTCTTTCTTTCTTTTGCGCAGGTGAGTGAGGCGTACTCGCTCCATCGGGAGACCTTCTACCTGGCGCAGGACTTCTTTGACCGCTTCATGCTCACCCAGAGCGAGGTGGCCAAAAACCAGCTGCAGCTCATCGGAATCACAGCCCTCTTCATCGCCTCCAAACTTGAGGTAAAGACAGTCCCGTGTATTCACCTTGTGTAATTACGATGCAATACACTCTGTCCCGAATACTACAAGTGGAGCCGTGTGTGATGTCCTGTGTTTTGTGTCTTGGCTGGAACAGCTAGGTGTCACATGATGATTACTGTCTGTTTAAGTTTATTTGATTGACAGAATATTTGTATTTGCTTGAATTTCCCCTTGGGGATCAATAAAGTATCTATCTATCTATCTATCTTGTTTTGGAGGCCTGTTACTCAGAATTGTGTCCTGGCCTTGTAAGGGATTGATTCTAGATTCTAGATTCTTGATTCTAACCTTCTAACCTTGTTGCTGGCTGTGTCCAGAGACAATTTTGACTGTTATTTGCCATTGTGATCAACACTGCGTCTTTGTTTCTGTGCAGGAGATCTACCCTCCGAAGCTCCATGAGTTTGCCTATGTCACGGACGGTGCCTGTGACGAGGAGGAAATTCTGGGAATGGAGCTCATCATGCTTAAGGTACACAAACATCCACTTTGTTGAATTAAAACCAAATGGGATCTGCTGGTAGTCTGTGCTTGGCGTCTGAGCTAGCCTCTTATTCTGACCGTGACACCGAGAGGAGCTTTTTGTTCATTTGATTTCTTCGTCGTTCATCAGGCCCTGAAGTGGGAGCTCTGTCCTGAGACCGGCATCTCCTGGCTGAAGCTCTACGCACAGGTGAACTCCCTGAAGGACGGCCCCAATTTCCTCATCCCGCAGTTTTCCCAAGAAGTCTTCATCCAAATCACACAGGCATGTCCTCCGTCGCCTCGGCTGCTCCCAGTGCAGCGTTGCTCCATGTCTAAGTGTTTGTGAAGTAGTTGATTTTATGCTAATGACTCTGTTTTGTTTTGTTGTTTTGCAGCTGTTGGATTTGTGCATGTTGGACATCAATTCACTGGAATTCCACTACGGAGTGTTAGCCGCTGCTGCCTTTTGCCACTTTACGTCTTTTGAAGTTGTTCATAAAGTATCCGGTAAGGAGGTCCTTGACATGCATTTTTCTCCAATTAGTTTGTTTCTCTTTGTCGTTGTCAACTAAAACAAAAATGTAAAGGCAAGAGAGTTCACTGTTTTTTAACAATGTTTTGACATAGTTGCATAAGTTCAGTGTAAGTGTTTTTAATTCTTCCCTGAGTTAATCTGGTTGTTACTGCTGGTGCTGTATATGTGCTTATGAGTTCTGTTGGTATGTTTGGCACAGGTATAACGTGGGAGAACGTGGCGGCCTGCGTAAGTTGGATGGCACCCTTTATGACGGTTGTCAGCGAACAGGAGAAGCCCGAACTGAAGGACTTCCGGAAAGTTGCCACTGAAGACCGCCACAACATCCAGACGCACACCGACTACTTGGGCATGTTGGTGAGTCTCAAGCTGGCATCACGTTTACATATCTGCCATATGTTGCATTCATAGTCACACTTACTAAGGAGTAGAAGATGATGTATCACGACTTACACAGTTTACTTGAAAATAACCAATCATGTAGTCTTTACATTATGACTGTTTTAATGTTCATGATAATGTTTAATGTTTAATGTTCATAATGTCATGACTGTGAAGGATTATCCATCATCAAACAGCCTGTTATTTGCAGGAAGATTAAACTTCATAAGGGTTTAACATGTACACAGCACTTGAATTTTATAAGACTGACATAGCATGAGCAAAATACCAGAGAATCTCTTCCATCAAACCTATGTGTGTGTGGAGATCTTTATCGCTTCCGGTTCTAATGCCGTCGTTGTGTTCTTTCCGCAGAACGACGTTCATGTGAGGCAGCAGGAGAACACGGACCGCTTATCTCCCCTCGCCGTGGGCGGCGTCCTGACCCCACCCAAGAGCACGGAGAAACCTCTAGGCCAATAGGAGCCTTGTGGACAAGCCACTCAACCAAGCGACCAGGCGAAGAAGCCCTATTTGTGTTGACATGTCTCTCGTTCAACCCCCTACTGAGATGTCCCCTTCCTGTCTTGTGCAAGGGGCGCCAGGTTAAAATGAGCCATCTCCGTGTCCGATTCGGGGATTTTATATCGTACTGCACGCCCAGCCGATTCAGTCCCCGACTTGCCTAAGATGGGGGGGTTTTCAGCTAGCATTGCTGCTGTTGGTTTTTTCAGTCTGTCTTCTCACCAAGGTTACTGTATGGCAGTACTTACTTACTTACCACCACTAGCAACACTAGCTATTGCTCCTTGGCCAGAGCTAGCAATGCAGAAACAGCCCAAGAGACAAGTTGGGGACAAAATGGCCGTTCATCAGGTGAAATGCTGCGGGCCAAATGCTGCTGATGTGCAGTTGAGAAGATTCAACTGTCGAGCTCTGAACACATATGTATTTTTTTTATCATGTATGTATGTGCGTGTACGGGGAACTGATTAAGTTTCTTGTGATCTTAGGAAAAGCCCACTCATGTCATTGGTGCTATATGCCATCGTGGCCTATCTGTGATGTGTCTGTGTGGGTGTGTGAGAGAGATGTGGTAAATTGAGATGGCGTGCCCTTGAGACGCAGTGTGTGTTTACTGTGGCCCATGTGTTTGAGTGAAAGAGTCATTGCCACGCGCGTGTTGTGCCGTTTGCGTTCCAGTGCCGGAAGTAACATTCCTGGAAGACTTGACATGTTTTTACAGCTATTATTATTATTTGGAATGAAAAACAATGTGTGTGTGTGTGTGTGTTGTGTGTGTATGTCTGCAAGAGTTGAAGTTTGGATTAGAAAGTTAGCCAACTTAACTTCGAATGATTGCATTGTATTTATTTTTATACATATATAATGCAGCAGTATTTTCAAACGTTGTACATTGCCAGCTGTTTAAAAAAAAAAGGAAAAAGAAAAGAATTTTACTCCTTATTGCTGCCAAAGGCAAATATTTAATTCTAATGGTTTATTTATGAATTTTACTACCTTTGATTGAAGATGATCCAGGGCTGGGGACAGATGTAAAGTGTAGCTGGAGCCGTTTTTTTTACTTGGTATGGCCTCTGCCCCAGTTCTGGACGGCTGAAGGCTTATTTGTGACTTGACAGAGGATGGGGAGGACAGTAGAAGCAATACGTTACCTCCTAAAGACAAGTGAAATGGGACTGCATAGTACAATGCTGAGCAGATGTTCTTATCTCTGTATAACATATGACATGTAAATACATTAGATTGTGAATGTGTGTAAATCTGTACAAGCAAAAAAAGAATGTAAAAAAATAAAGCATTTAATGTCAAATAACAAGAAAAAAACGCCTTTTGTTGTGCTTGTTTTCATTGTGGCCTTTCTGAAAAAAGAAAGAGAACTATCAAGAACCAACAGCTTTGACTAGAATTGTACATATGATGTTGTTGTGGACTTTGCTATTTGGTGGTAAAATGGAATTCTATGGGAGGGCGGGGAGAACAAACATTTACTGTCACATTCCAATGATTGACACTGGCACACTGAGGAGCTCTGCTCACTGAAGTTCGTTAGGCCCCTCAAGTCACCTCTTCCACTCATTATTTGTTCATGTTGAACTAGTGTTAAAATAGACAGCTGTGGCGCATACGTTTCTGGCTGTTTAGTAATTCATAGAATTGTTACAGTCAACGACTTGTTTTAGGGTTGAATCCAAATGACTGTTACCAGGGATGAGGATTTAAATATAGCGCAGAAACACTTGCAGCCGAAATATTAGTTGCATTAGGATTTTGGGGAATAATTGGTTGTTTTCCAGAAGACGGGGACCAATCAGTTTACTCACATCATCAGTCCCGCCACTGTAGTCGAGTCCAGTCATGCACTGAATGTTTCAAACAAGTGAAACTACCTACTGTAGGAAAACATTTGGATTACCCTTGAGAGACAAGCTCTCACTCAACACCATCACTTAAGTCCATGTGGTTACACGCTCCCTTTGGGAAACCAGTTGAACTCGTTTTTTGACTCAGAGGCTGTTGGAGGGCATACAGTATCACCCCCCAACACACACACACACACACACACACACACACACACACACACTCTCCATCCATGCAGGCCAATTCCAGACAGGGCGTTGGGAGGAAACGGCTCTGTATTCCCCTGCATGTGAAATTCCGCCTGCTGGAAAAGAACAGAGGGGAATGGCGGCAGGATGACAAAAGGAATAGGAGGGTAATAAAACCAGGGGACCCATTCCAGACGCCGAGTGCTGAAAGCAGAGGTGTTGTCTTCACACCTGACTCCTCTGCACTCGATACCTGAAGAGTGAAGCATTGTGGAAGAAGAGAAGAAATAACCAAGCTGGGTTTCTTTTACAATCCAATGTGAATGGGTCAGTGTTGGCACTGTAAAAACGCAAACTCAATGGGGAGCTGTTTGACTTGGGTACATGTGGGAGAGAGAATTAACATGTTCCTGAGGAGCTCACTTAGCTGTTAGAGTTGAACTTCATGTTGGTATGTGAAAGGGTTATGGTGTCGAGTTATTTCAATTTAACACATGTTAGAAAAAAAGAAAACACACGAGAGGCTATACACTTTAGTGAGAACCTCAAGATGTGGACAAATCTTCAATACTCAGGGAATAAAATCAAATAAGAATACTTTTCAGTATGTATCCGTCAGAATCCATTTCAAATTTGATGTATTTGTGTGAGAAGTTTGACTTGTTACTTACTTTTATGCCACTTTTATATTGTCATATAAAACCTGATATGGAAGGAACATGGACATGGGACGGTCTTGAGTATTCCTTGTGTCTCAGGGACTTTGGACATAATTCATGCTGAGGCATTTTTCCCCCCACTCAGACCATTGTTAGTGAAGAGTGTCTGCACTTCGGCCCAGTGTTGTCTGGTCAGGGAGTCGGTGTAGGGGACACTGGCCCCCTCTCCCCCACAAAGGCCCTGTTGTGTGGGAGTTATTGTATGGTCTTGGGAATACATCCACCATCACACCACCACCACCACCACCCACTGACACATCCCCCCACAGGACACTCATCTGCCACCCTCCTCAACTTCTCTAGCTGCTCCCCTCCACCCCCACCGAGAAAAAAAAGGAAAAAAAAAAAAAGAGAAAACACTAGTCAACCCCCCTATGAGTTCTAGGTTATATCACAGCACCCCCACAGCCCAGCTACTCAGACAAAAGAGTGACATTCCCCCACCCCTCGCCCCTCAACCACCAGCGAAACTCATTGCCAAGCGCATAATCCTTAAGTTTTCATGGTAAGTAGTGGCCTAGTTTAGGAGTTCTTGGGTGTGGGTGCTGCTTGCCCAAGAGTCGCTTTGGCTGGCAAAAGTACAGCACATCATCACATAACTCAGACGTTAACTCATTTTGTAACGCTATAGCAGGGGAGGTTGTTGTTGGTAGCGTTAACTCATTTTGTAACACTATAGCAGGGGAGGTTGATGTTGGTATCAACATTTTATGTATAGATAAAAAAGTAAATGGCTGAATAGAAGGAAAGATATTCCATCCATCCTGGCTGCAGATCTCCTGCTGACTACTATCTTATGGAGACGTCTATTCAAGACTTGTTAACATTCAAATGCAAAAATGTTCTTTCCATCCAAGTTAGAGTGTATTATATCCCAGCATTTTTGGAAACTTAAAGTAGTAGTAAAACATGAACACATCTTGATTTATTGACAAAAAAGGGTGACTTAGAAAACTGTCATGCTGGAAATGTTTTTGACACCTAAAGTATGCCTCAATGTCACTCACTAAGACATACAGTACCAAAGAAATGTACAATGTGAGCTCTCCAGTGAATGCCTGATCTTCAGAAAGGGAACACATACACCACTAGATGGTGCTATGACCATATGTCAGTCTTATGAAGTGGCAATGGAATCGGCCGTGTTGTGGCTGAGTTCAAATGGTGGACTATCATGACATCATCAATTCATAGTTGCAATGTATTGTGGTGTGTATAGCAGAATAATTGACCAGACACTCGTACATGCCTTCAGGAAAATGCTTTATTTATTAAAATTCATATACAAAAGGAATATCTGGCATTAGGTCCCTAGAAAACGTACATATTTACATAATGTACAATACACAAGTGAAAGCCCTGAGGCCCATGTGCAAGAAGTGAGGGTGTTAAACTGAACTAAATTGGAACGGGAAAACAGGAGTGGTCAATGTCAACAACCCTGCGTTAGACCTTCAGACTAAACCTGTTAAACAGTATTATGGGACTCTGCAGTAGGAACAGCGGCAACACTGAAGTAGAATGTTGAGAGAGGGAGTAGAATGCAGCTCCTTGACACTGTAGTGTTCTAGAATCTGCCTCAAGTCAAACCAAATGTTAGTTGCTTACTCAAAATCTACTGCGTACAGGCACCATTTCACTTCAAAACACCAGACACTTGTTCATTTTGAGGTGTCAGTTGGATTGAGCTTAAATTGTACAAAGATGAAGGTTTGGTATATGGCACAGCGATGAACTGACCCACTGCACTACAGTTTTCGACTAATGAAATGTTCAATAGAAGCCATTTCAGTCTCATCACATGGACTGTGCCGACGCACGCCTCACCCGCCACACATCCGGCCTCCATGTTTGATAAGAACACCAAACATTTTCAGGACTTGCTTCTGATACAAAATATATCATGTCGATGTTTTTCTTTTAAAAGCTACTAATAGTTTCTGACTCTACCACAACAAAAATATATCTATATTGATTTAGGCCATTTTGAAACTGTTGCAATCATTTATAATTAGTTTTCTTCTTCTTTCTGATTGTATCTTCCGCCTATTTGCGATCGACATCTCACTTCCTTTGCAGTGGACCCAACAAATCACGTTTAAGTCATATTTTTTTTCTGGACTGGTTTGAGATACATTCATATGACTGCGTGACAACACAAGGGAGTGTGTCACCTCGCTTCGGAACAAGGGACTCAGAGTGTCACACATGATTAACTTCATAAAAGAACAGTCCATGGAGGGAAGAAAGCAAAGAAAAAAGTACAGCCTTGAAGAAACATCAACACAGAATACACTCATTAAGGGGCCCATATAGATTTATGGAGGAGTAGAAAAATAATGAATCAACTGCCAGGAATTCGTCATATACATCGGTTTGGACTTTGCAGCACGGCAAAGGAACTGTTTAAGTGTTCTTTCAATCTTCTTTTGCTGCAACACCAATCCACACTAAGATGCTATATCTCAACATAGCAAATATAGATTTTTTTTAAAATCAAAAGGATCACATTTGTTTTTAATCAACGTGAAAGATTTGTACTCGTTTGTCAAAGGACTGTGCTTATTCATTGAGATGTGATTAAACCAGGTTTGTTCACAGCCAAGCGGAGTTATGATTAATGGCACCTGGCTGTCAAACCAACTGCACGTATTCTAGCGTCATCGATTGAGCATTTGGGTGTAGGGGAGAGGGGGAGAGTGTCCATTGTCCAGTCATACTGGACAATGGACACTCCAAGCACACAACAAGAGGTCCCTACTGTTCTACTGTGTCATGGTTCATCCAATCCACCTTCCTCAAGTCGTCAGTGCACATCAGAAGTATCAGAAGTGCAGGCCACTATGAAAAGGCATCTTTTAATTACACACACTGGGGACACTAGCATGAAAGTCATGAAACTCAGCGCAAAAGGTCTTCCCCTTGAAGGTCATAGAAAAGAAATCACACAGTAATCCACTGGCTTTTGTTCCCTGTATAAAGATTTCAAGGCTAAAATAAATACAGTACATTTATATTTATATATATATAAAAAAAAATGTAATAGTTCACATCAGACGCTCAATAAATAAAACTTCAAATTCGATTTCCAGGCAAAGTACGGCTTCAGGGCATCTCCTCTCCCAGAGGCTGCTAAAGCTTCTTTTTGTGTGTGTGTGTGTGTGTGTAATACTCAAAGACAAAAACCAAACAATCAAATAACCGAACAAAAACAAAAACAATGGAGGAACAAGGGAGAGAGATCGCTTCTCTTCACAACCTATCCTGATTCATCCCTTCGCTTAAGACCACAATCGAACCCGTGCGGCGACCATGGACGGCTACGCATCAGACCACACACAGAGACGCGGCGCGGGCCTTATAGCTGATGCTGCTGCTGCTGCTGTGGCGCGGGCTGCAGGCTGTGGGCCTGCTGGCGGAGGAGGAGGCCCTGGGTCGGGGTGGGGCTCCGCACGGACGCCTCCCGGTAGGGCGGCGCCAGCTCGGGCCGGCGGTACAGCTCGCTCAGGCCCTCGAACTTGGGCCCCCAGTGGCGCAGGCTCTCGTAGCTGAACTCGGCGCTGGCGTCCGCGCCGCCCACCGCCGCGGCGTTGGCGTTGGCGTTGTCGGCGAGGGCCGAGCCCAGCGAGCTGAGGCTGCCCACGCTGGACGCGCCCTCGCCCTCGATGCAGTAGACGCGGTACGTGTCCAGCGGCAGGGCCAGGCTGTCGTTGTCCGCCTCCCAGATGATGCGCGCCACGTAGCTCTTGAAGTCCATGGGGCAGTGGTGGTGCGGGTGGGGGTGGTGGGGGTGGTGGGGGAGGGGGTGCCCCACGGAGGCGGCGGCCGCCACGTGGGAGGCGTAGGAGGGTTGCGGGCAGAGCCCCCCCGCCGAGCTGACCACCGAGCCCTGCGAGGGGTGCACCTCCTCCTGGGAGCCCTGCGAGGACTTGATGAGGGGCGCCGTGGTGCAGGAGGACGACTGGGACAGGCTGGAGCACAGCGGCCGCTTCAGCTCCGTGATGTCGTAGGCGTTCTGAAGAAGGAACGGCGGGAAAAATACGGCCGTTTTAAAGTCAATGTGACGATTCAGTTCACTCTACATTTAAAGAAGTCAAAACAATGATGCGTGATAAACATTAGTGTACAAACACACACACACACACAAACACACTTAGACGCTCACAGACATGCACACACACAATGGCAGATAGACGTACAAAAAGAGCAGAATAATTATAATATAATTATTATGTTATTATAATAATTATAACGATTATAATGATTTGGGGCCAGCTCATCAATGAATATCATACGTTCATTATAACTAAAATGACAGCATTTGCCATATTATTGTTTGTATCGGTCCCTGACCCATCACAACTGTTGTAAGACTGAGTGGATAGGTGAACTGAAGCTACTCGTTGACGCTACCTCCACCTAGTGGCCGTTTGGCCACACTGCGTTCGTGCTGACTAAGGATGTGAGGCTGAGTGCTGATGTGACCTGTAGTGATGGCAAATCAATAGCGACCCTCCCTGGAGTCCCAGAGCACGACTGCACTAATGGCTGTTTAAGTGTGTAAAGTGTGTATGTGTGTGTGTCTGCCTGTGTGTGTGAGTGTGTGTATGTGTGCGTGTGTGTGTGTGTGTGTGTGTACCTGGTCCTGCTCCCCTCCTCCCTCCTCGTTGTAGTTGAGGATGTTTTCCCGGATGTCTTCCCAGCTCTCGTGCTCGGCAGGGATGTGGTAAACACCGCGCTTGCGGAACTTATTGCGGCTGCCCTTCTGGTTCCAGACGGTCACAGCGACCAGGACGGCTGGAGGAGAAAGAGGTCAGAGAGAGAGAGAGAGAGAGAGAGAGAGAGAGAGAGAGAGAGAGAGAGAGAGAGAGAGAGAGAGAGAGAGGGAGAGAGAGAGAGGGGGAGAGAAAAAGAGGTGTAAAGAGAGGACAAACTATCTTAAGTATACCTCACAGTCAAGTCAAGTCAAGTCATTTTATTTACAGTATATAGCGCATTTAATGTGCACATAGTACAACCCAAAGCATTCAAAGCTCTGTATGTAGTGTATATATATGGGGCTTTAAGGGTGCAAATGTGTGTGAATGTGTGTGTCTGAGGAGATGGAGAGCTCTGGAGAGGCTTCACTCAAGCCTCTACACACTCCTGCTCGGTCACGACACACATGCGCAAGAGCATTTCTCAGAAAGAGCACAAGTCTGCAGAGAGGCACCTTTTCCCCCTCTCTTTCAGACAAAGTCATGGCCACTAACACGCACAATGTCTCCTTCCGAAAGTGCTACCGAACGGATTGTAGAGGATGACAATGGGTGTGCTTGTGTGCCTGAAGTCATTTCTCACATGCCAATGCTGCCCTTGACTGCCTGTGGTCCTGCAAATATGGCCATCAGCCTCAGCAAAGGAGACACAGAGAGAAACAGGGAGGGAGGGAGAGAAAGAGAGAGAGGGAGGGAGGGAGGGAGAGAGAGAGTGAGGGATGAGAAGAAGGGGGACTCAGAGCTTGCTGCTGGCCAGTTCAACCCGTAGTCCAACGGTCACAGACACTTTACCTCACTTTATTGGCACCTTACACACACACACACACACACACACACACACACACACACACAGTGGCAGTGGTGCGTTGCCTCCCACTCACCGAAGAAGACGAGCAGGCACATGCTGATGGCGAGGATGGAGCTGGGGCTGAGGGCGTGCTAATGCATACACACACACACACACACACACACACACAGTACTCACCGAAGAAGACGAGCAGGCACATGCTGATGGCGAGGATGGAGCTGGGGCTGAGGGCGTGCTAATGCATACACACACACACACACACACACACACACACAGTACTCACCGAAGAAGACGAGCAGGCACATGCTGATGGCGAGGATGGAGCTGGGGCTGAGGGCTGCCAGCCGCAGGGCTTTGGCGCGGCCCGTCTCGCACCACTGGCCGCGGAAGCCCTCGGCGCAGCGGCACTGGTAGCTCTTGGGCGACTGGGCCACGCAGGTGCCGCCGTTACGGCAGGTGGCGGCGCGGCACGGGGACGGAACGCAGCGCTGCAGGCCGGACGAGTCGTCCAGCACCAGCACCTGACCCGACGGACACCTGGACAACAAACAAACAAACAAACAAACAAACAGACAAATAAACAGACAGACAGACGCTGTGTGAGAGGCTGGGTATGGTTGGGAAGATGAAGCATGTCTGAGCTTACAAATGGCACTTGGTATGTGTGAGTGGCGAGAGTTAGAGCGGTCCAATGACCACTCCACTGACAGTTTAAAAGCAGCCAATTTACCATTTAAATGTGGACAAATTGCTGGCTGCCTTTAGGATAGTTAGACATGCCATTTCTTGAAAGTATATAATAGTGAAAGGAGTAAAAAAAAGATATGGAGATAAATATATATGTGTGTGTGTGTGTGTGTGTGTGTGTGTGTGGTGTAAGGTGACAATAAAGTGAGGTAGAGTGGTTGTGTGTGTGTGAGTGTGTGTGTGGTGCGAGGTGACAGTAAGGTGAGGTTATGTGTGTGTGCGTGTGTATCTTACTTGCACTCGTGCTTCCTCCACAGGTCTAGGCAGTAGAGGGGGCTGGGGCAGGGCTTGTGTGTGTGTGTGTGTGTGTGTGTGTGTGTGTGTGAGAGAGTGTGTGTGTGTGTATCTTACTTGCACTCGTGCTTCCTCCACAGGTCTACGCAGTAGAGGGGGCTGGGGCAGGGCTTGTGTGTGTGTGTGTGTGTGTGTGTGTGTATATCTTACTTGCACTCGTGCTTCCTCCACAGGTCTACGCAGTAGAGGGGGCTGGGGCAGGGCTTATGTGTGTGTGTGTGTGTGTGTGTGTGTGTGTGTGTGTGTGTATCTTACTTGCACTCGTGCTTCCTCCACAGGTCTAGGCAGTAGAGGGGGCTGGGGCAGGGCTTGTGTGTGTGTGTGTGTGTGTGTGTGTGTGTGTGTGTGTGTATCTTACTTGCACTCGTGCTTCCTCCACAGGTCTAGGCAGTAGAGGGGGCTGGGGCAGGGCTTGTGTGTGTGTGTGTGTATCTTACTTGCACTCGTGCTTCCTCCACAGGTCTACGCAGTAGAGGGGGCTGGGGCAGGGCTTGTGTGTGTGTGTGTGTGTGTGTGTGTGTGTGTGTGTATATCTTACTTGCACTCGTGCTTCCTCCACAGGTCTAGGCAGTAGAGGGGGCTGGGGCAGGGCTTGTGTGTGTGTGTGTGTGTGTGTGTGTGTGTGTGTGTGTGTATCTTACTTGCACTCGTGCTTCCTCCACAGGTCTAGGCAGTAGAGGGGGCTGGGGCAGGGCTTGGCGCTGCAGGCGTCTGAGTGGCATCCGGCCGCCACCCCGCGGCGCTCCAGCACCGTGCTGAACTCCGTGCTCTGGCCATCCAGCGGCAGCGCGTGCCCGTTCAGACGCACGTCACGCATGCAACCTGCACACACACACACACACACACACATATAGGCACGCATACACATACGCATACGCACGTACACACACACACACATACACACACACACACACACACACATAGGCACGCATACACATACGCATACGCACGTACACACACACACACACACACACATACACACACACACACACACACACAAATGGGAAATTAACATAAGGATTCTAGCTGACCCCCTCTGACATCTGCACCCTAAGTTAGGGTATTGTATTGTAAAGCACACTGGGAAAAGATGTGTAGAGAAGGTAAGATACAAAAGTGATAGAGAAAAGAGAGTGAAAAGAAGCAAGAGAGAGGGTGATGAAGAAAAGAGAAGAGATGACGGGAGAGCAGGACAGGTGGACTGGGCGCTCGCTCTCTCACCCTGGAAGTCCGCGCGCGTGCCGTGGGCGCCGGCGTTGCCTAGCAGCACGCTGGACGGATGCACCACGATCTCCCGGCGCTGTCCGAGCACGCCGGTCACCTCCCGGGACCCGCCGCCCCGCTCCAGCCGCAGCGTGAACAGGTTGTCGTGGCGAAGCAGGCTGACCAGCACCCATTGGCCGGCGTCCACGCGCTGACCAATCAGGCGCAGGGAGTGGGCGCCGTCGCCGAGGTTGGCCCGGACGCTCAAGTGTCCATCTGCTATCTGCTCGCAACGACACACACACAAGCGCCGTCAAGTTACAGTACACTCACTGATTGGCATTTCTTTTTATTCTGGTTAATCTGTCCACTCAAAATGGCTTTCACACTTCTGCAGCATCAAACAAAGCAGTCCAGTTTGCAATTTTTAACCAAATGTGACCAATGCGTCTCTAAACTGGTGTGGATATGAAGTAGTCAGATAGCGTAATATAAATAGGTGTACTGCCATATCTAGACCCATAACACCATCATTTCCCTATGGGTATGAATAAAGCCGTCTGTCTGTCTGTCTGTCTGTCTGTCTGTCTGTCTATGCACAACAAGGGAACAAATGAGTTGTAAAGACTCTTAATCTTTGAGCATGCTCTCCATTATCGTTAACATCTTTCACATTACACTCGTCACCCTGCTATTTGGGCTGCTGTTGAGCTGGTATGAACAGAGACTCAGCGCTGCTATTTGGGGTGTTGTTGAGCTGGGTATGAACAGAGACTCAGCGCTGTTATTTGGGGTGTTGTTGAGCTGGGTATGATGAACAGAGACTCTGCGCTGCTATTTGGGGTGTTGTTGAGCTGGGTATGTACAGAGACTCTGCTCTGCTATTTGGGGTGTTGTTGAGCTGGGTATGTACAGAGACTCTGCTCTGCTATTTGGGGTGTTGTTGAGCTGGGTATGATGAACAGAGACTCTGCGCTGGGTGCGGAGTGTGGAGATCACTGACCTCCAGGATGATGTACTCGTTGGCGTCGCGCGAGGTCATGCTGAGCAGGCTGCCCGAGGTGGCGCGGGTGCGCAGCAGGAGCTGGGCGTGGGTCCAGCGGGGGCTGCCCCCCCCACGCAGCTGGTACCGCAGCACGCTGCCCGGCTCAAACGACCAGTCCGGCAACACTGCAGCGGGGGACAATATACCTCAGGTCAAACTCAGAGAACGAAGACTCTCAAAGAACAAACAGAACCATGTTAACTTTTTTCAGGATCCTTCCAGAAACCCTTCCCCAATGGATTTCATTTCATAAAGCTCCAATAACAATGCCTACATTCTCATGTAGCAAAATAGTAATATTACTGTTATGAGAATATTATTAATAGTACAGTGTGAAAAGTAATGGTATCATTAATTCAGCATAAGCATCCAAATGAAAAACATTCCACACATCTCAGTGGCTAGTTTCTTACAATATCCTTTGGCATGGCCATAACCAAGGCTGTCCACTAGGGGCCTACAAGTTCACTGTCACTATTTGTAAAAGTGTTGACCATAATTTCCCAACTATTAACCGCAACTTAATAGATTTGGCTAAATTTCTTCACCTATGAGTTTAATACACAGGGGGCAGTTAATATGGTAATAATATAGTTTTGTTTATTTTAACTCCCCCTTGAATTTCCCCTCGGGGATCAATAAAGTATTTATCTATCTATCTATCTATCTATCTATCTATCTATCTATCTATCTATCTATCCATCTATCTATCTATCTTGCATAAAACACTGTCCTGCGGCTTATAATGCGGCTAATACACAGGAAGTTACTGTAAGCCATAACAGGCGACTCCGTGACCTCTCACCTTTCTCACACTTGTGTCCACTGTATCCGGGGTGGCAGTCACAGCTGAAGGAGCCCCACTCGCCCAGGCACTTCCCGTGGACGCCACACGAGGGCCCCCCCGTGGTCAGACACACCCCGTCCGTCAGGGTGCACCCCGGGGTGCTGTTCACGCTCTCCGCTGGGTTACCCAGGTCATACACCTGAAAAGACACACGCATATAGATAGTTAGGTACAGGTGCACACACACACAGACAGAGAGAGTATAGAATAAGCATACAAGCACATAAGCATGCACATGTATGCTTGCACACATACTCACATACACACTTGCACACACACATTTGCACACACACACACACACACACACACACACACACACACACACACATCAAAAGAGTATCTACACACACACATACACACACAAACACAGTCACACACACAACTCACACACCCACTTCCACACCCACAAATGACCAATCACTGCGAGGGACTTCTTCTTGTCAGCAGACTAGGGGGCCCTGGCGACCTTATTGACTTCCTGTCCCGAGGTGCCCTGGGTCACCCCGCCACCTGACGCAGCACTCAGACGGAGCCGCTGCCCCTGCTGACCCCTTGACCTCCCTGACCTCTCCCCCGCCACCGTCTGATTGCCACTGGGCCGCAGGGGAGCCTGGCTGGGACTGGGGAATGGCTCAGCCACTCAACACAGCAATCCCTGCCAGACACTATATATCTACTCTAGCGCTAACATGCGGCCCTGCTCCTGGGCTCAGAGGAGAGATAGGAATGATATGGGCTTCCCTCTCTCTCTCTCTCTCTCTCTCGCTGTGTGTGTGTGTGTGTGTGTGTGTGTGTGTGTGTTTGTGTGTGTGTGTGTGTGTGTGTGTGTGTGTGTGTGTGTGTGTGTGTGTGTGTGTGTGTGTGTGTGTGCTACTGCATGTGTGTGTGTGTGTGTGTGTGTGTGTGTGTGTGCATTTGTGAGTGTGTGTGTGTGTGTGTGTGTGTGTGTGTGTGTGTGTGTACGGCATCCTTCTTACAGTAAACGAGAGTAAGTTACCCTGAGTCAGCTTGGCTAGGTTTAGTGCTGTGTTTGTGCCTGTGGTCTCCCTGCTCCTCTATCAGGCTGTCTGGGAGTAGTGTGCAGCGCTGCACTTTGCTACCACTCTTTGTCAGACCCAAGCAGACAGATGGCTTTTGGAGACCAGCCCCAGAAACAAGAGCCTAAACTCAAGACAATCCCATCTTAACAAGAAGACATAAACAAGGACTTGTTTAGTCAGACGAGAACCCGAAAATGGGAAGCTTCGGTCTGGAGAGCCAAGCTCTACTCTCCATTCTGTTCTTTTAGACATTTCCAGTCAATATTTACTGAAAGTACGACGTTTGGTTTTAAAAGTTGAAGGGTACTTGAACGATTGTACA
This sequence comes from Sardina pilchardus, assembly GCF_963854185.1. Lineage (NCBI taxonomy): Eukaryota > Metazoa > Chordata > Actinopteri > Clupeiformes > Clupeidae > Sardina > Sardina pilchardus. Next base: position 12,515,272 of record NC_084999.1, on the reverse strand, counting down.
GGTTGAACTCACAGACTGTAAGTGCATCACAGACCAGAATAAATGTTGAGGAGGGAAAACCAAGTCTATGCTGGTGTGTGGATTGAGTGGATGCCATGGACTGAGAGGAGGAGGATGAGAAGGAAGAGAAGAACAAGGAGAATGACAAGAAAGAGAAGAAGGAAAAGAAGAAGAGGGAGAAGGAAAATAAAAGATAAAGAAGAGGAAGAGGAAGAGAAAGAAGATGAAGATGAAGATGAAGAAGAAGAAGAAGAAGAAGAAGAAGAAGAAGAAGAAGAAAATGGCATGTACCTGACTGTCTACGACCAGGTTCCTCATACATCCCACAAAGCCCTTGTAGTGGGGGTGTGTGCGGCGGTGGGGATGAGTCTCCTTCACTCCGCCCACCTGCAGGGGCTGGTTCACGTTCAGGAACCTGGAAACAGAACACCACCCAGCATGACATGCAGTTCCTGCTACTCAGGTTGTCAGGGAAACCTAACATACTGTAGACACATTATGACATGATACAAGCAGACAGCCTCTTTCTAGATAAACCAACTTTCTTTATTTCATCATTATGATACAATGATTACGATATAAACCATCATTATAGATAAAAAGCTTGAAAAGTCAGAGTTGCTGCTGTTTCTTTACCTCTGGCTGCCGGGGGTTTCTGCGGAGGTCTTGCAGGCCGACTGGTCCATCTCCAGCATCTCCACCCCCAGACCCTCCACCTCGTTCACTGCAGCCCCAGCGCAGTGGTCCAGGATCAGCTGCACCGTCTGCAACACACCAGCCACATCTTAGTCTTAGTCCCCCTCCTCTAACACAACAAGTCTTAGGAGATGCCTCTTGACCAGTGCTTTCAAAAAGGAATTAACGCAAAAACATAGAAAATATAATTCTTTCTACTCACACAATATTTTTTAGTGTTATATAAATATATAGCTTTTCTTCATTTCTATCGCATCACACTTTCACAGAGTAATATAGTGTACATGACTAAATGGCGATATTGACATTCACCCAGACCTCCGTAACATTTTGAAAGGGGGCATTTGGCAGCCATGTTGGTCTGGCGCCCACCCTGTCACCCCCCCACCCTCTGCCCCTCGGGGCCACCCTGAGGTGCGCCGCACTGACCTTCCCGTCGCTGACGATGTCCAGGCGATGCCAGCGGCGGTCCGTGACGGTGGCCCTGGGTGGGAGCTGGAGCGTCAGCGTTCCGGAGCCGTGGTTCACACTCAGGGACGGGACGCCGTTCTTCAGTTCTGGAGGAGGAAGAGGAAGAGAGGGAGGAGGAAGAGGACAAGAAAGAGATGGTGGAGAAGGAGGAAGATGAGGAGGAGAAAGAAGAGGAAAAGAGGGAGGAGAAAGAGGAAGAATAAGTGGAGGAACAGAAGGAGGAAGAGAAAGAGGAGGAGGAAGAAGTAGAGGAGGAGGAGAAGTAGAAGGACGATCAGGAGAAGGTGGAGGATGAGGAGGAATAAGAAGAATGGAGGAGGAGAAGGAGGAACACACAGCTGTTATCAAGAGTTTCCTACAACCATTTAATGACTAGCTCTGTTACAGCTGTTTCAATAGCACCACCAACATCAACATCAACAACAACAGTTACCACTGCTACTGCTAAAACACAGGGGAAGTCTGCGGTTGCAAGCGTGGTGGAAAACATTAGAGGAGTTTGGTGAGTACGTCTACATGTGTGGTCCTCGTATGTAAACTGAGAGCAGAGGAAGCAGGCAATAGAATAGGCCCTGCTGTTTGGATGAGCTTCAGGCAGTTTGTTAAAAACACGAACTGGCAAACGTCAAGTCAAGTCAAGTCAACTTTTAAAAACATCAAGAGTTGAATCAAAGTGCTTCACAGTACAGACACTTTCTCAGATCAAGTGTGTGTGTGTGTGTGTGTGTGTGTGTGTGTGTGTGTGTGTGTGTGCGCCCGCGCAAGGTCCCCTCATAATATCCCTGTCCCTGTTGCCCACCGCTGGCAAAGTTGTTGGTTACGCAAGCCAAAGTGCTGTAGGTGTGGATGTCCAGCACTCATGATGATGACCATTACATCATCGCTCATCGAGTCCCCCTGGCCTCGTCTGGTGTCAAGCTCATGTGTTGACAAAATATGAACGATATTTCTATCCATCTATGTAACCTGACCCCAATCGACCCAAACACTGTCAGCACACACGGTATTGAATAGCATCCGTGAAAAATGCTTCTTGCCGATCAATTTGTGGTCAAGTTCGATTTTCTGTCCCCCCCACCATCCGCCACCCATGCATTCCCCCATCTCAAGCCCCCCCCCCCCCACCACCACAACCCAGCACCCCCATGCTTGACACTTGAGCCCCCTGCTCAATAATTCCACAACTAAAAGCAATGAGTTATAAAGTGATGTAAGCGCACCAATGTGCCACCCCGGGGGGAGGACTGTGTGTGTGTGGGGGGGGGTACTGTTCAATGAAACAAAAACAAAATCGGTTGCAGGCACAGTGGGACAGGTGCAGTGTGTGTGTGTGTGTGTGTGTGTGTGTGTGTGTGTGTGTGTGTGTGTGGAGGGTCCAGGATGGGGGGTGGGGGGCAGGGGGTGTGTAGGTGGAACTGTTTGACCTTGAGGAGTGACCCGAGTGTCAACCTCTCTGCTGACCACAACCGATTCAACAGAGTGCTGACCTCAGCAGCACAGGCTTGCCCAGAAGAAAACCAATGCATGATTAATGGTCTCACTTTTGACAATTATGAAGGTTATTGAGCTTGTTCTTTAAATAAAATGATAATAATAATAAAAAAAACGCCACGCAATTAGTCACTTGCATGAAATTAATGTCTGGCTTAGGTGATGTTAAAGCCTTAAATCATGCCAGCATTGACTCATAGCTAGCTTATCTAAAAATCAGGGTGTGTGGGTTTCTGAATTTTAAAATATCGTTTCTCATTTTTTTCCACTTTGCATCACACATGTGACATAGGAGCATAATAAGCAGGGCCAGTTTAGCGTCAGCAGGCTTAACCGTTATACACATTTATCAAGCCATGTCAAAGGCCTGATAAAAATGCATTTCTAGCATAAGCTTTTCTGGGAAATGTCTGTCTGTCTGTCATCGCATTTGTTCCACTGGTGGTGTGTTCACAGCTATAACCAGGGATGACCAGATAAAACAACACAATAATCTGCCTGGCCAGCACACTACACACACATTTACACTGGGTGAGAATGTACACTTGACTCAATATCTCTCTGAACCGAGTCCTAAACTGGATCAATTTAGATTAGATTAAACTTTATTGTCGTTGGAAAAGTAAGGACAGCTAGGACAGCATCGAAATGCAGTTTAACATCTAACCAGCAGTGCAATCATTAAAAAGTGCTTATTTTCTTTAAAGCAGTACATACAACATACAAAAAACCCCACAGAATGCAGTATGATCCATCATGCAAATAAAGTGCATTGAGATCTGAGTAATCAGACAGTCCATAATTCATATATAATATAAACAGAATGCATGAATGTATTTTGTGCGTAAATGTGTCTTGTTACCGAGTGCGATGAAGTCCTCGAAGTCGCCCGCTTGAGGTGCGGCCAGCGGGCCGTTGTAGAGGAGCAGGCCGTTGGGCGCCTCGGTGATGAACTCCAGCGCGATGTGGCTCTGGAAGCAGGGCCTGATGGGAGGGAACCAGGCGTAGCCGTGGCCATGGAAACTGTGCTTGGTCTGCTGACACTCCGGCCCGTCAAACATGGGGGGGCACTTACACCTGAGGGGGGGAGGGGGGGGGGGGGGGGGGCAGCATATACTCAAGGTCATCATGTAATAAAAACTTCTCTGCAGTGACAGCCATACTGCCATGATTTACTGCTTGTTTCATTTCAACTGTTAACTGTTAACTGACCCGACCAGCTTTTTAGTGCCGCATTGCAGAATAAACTAAGATGGGCGAATCATTATCAACAGGATATCTTAACTGGGGATTAACAGCTATAAATGATTTACATTTGTACTCAGATACAGATTATCAACTGTCAATTGTCAAACATAATCCAGAATACAGGTCCATGTTAACACTGAGGACTGATACTAGTGACTGCCTTCTCATATGTGCGTATTCATGGGTTTCATCAGG
>NC_084999.1:12496171-12508671 GCF_963854185.1 Sardina pilchardus | reverse complement strand
TCCACCCGCCAGGGCCTCGCACGCCGCACGCTGTGTGTAAACAGCAGCCGAGAGCCCCTATTTGCACCACGCCGCGCTCAAACAGCTCCGCTCGCCTGGCCCTGCCTCCCTCGCTCTCTCTCTCTCTCTCTCTCCCCCTCATTCTCTCTCTCTCTCTCTCTTGCTCTCTCCCACCCTCACTCTCTCTCCCTCCCTCACTCTCTCTCTCCCTCCCTTGCACTCTCTCCCTCCCTCTCTCTCTCTCTCCCTCCCTCTGATTTATGAAGCAGTGAATTCTTTATAAGCAGCCTGTCCGTCCTCCCCATCTCTCTCTCTCTCTCAACCCTCTCTCCCTCCCTCCTTCCTCTCCTCTCCTCTCTTTCATACTCTCCATTCCGGTCTCTAAGACTTGCGTCTCGACGGCTGCCGCTCGCCTTATATGGTCGTGAGGAATTCATTGGTTCCTGATTCCCTTTCATTGTGTGAAGTGCAATTTAATTTAAAGAGGTTTTATTTGTGTATAGTGCTTTTAATAAGGCGAAGGCTCTTTGCGGAGAGACACACACGGTGGCTGTAATCGTGTCCACAGGTGTGTGTGTGTGTATGTGTGTGTGTGTGTGTGTGTGTGTGTGTCTGTATGTGTCTGAGTCTGTGTCTCTCTCTCTCTCTGTGCGTGTTTTCAAAGTGCAAAGAGTAGCACAAGTAATTGAGTTATTTACAGGTGTGTGTGGATGTGTGTGTGTGTGTGTGTGTGTGTGTGTGTGTGTGTGTGTGTGTGTGTGCGTGGACTCATAACCATCCCTCACCTTGACCTTGTGCGTCGCCACGTATCCGTGGAGCTTCTCGGTCTTGTAGTACGGCGAGCCGTGGGCGGCGAACCAGACGTTGAGCTGCTGCAGGTTGTCGTGGCTGCTGCTGCCGTTGGCGACGCTGAAGACGTACACACACTCGGCCTCCGTCTGCAGCACCTCAGCCAGCAGGCGACGCAGACGCGTGTAGCAGCTCTCCTGACCCCGGCCGACCCGGAAGAACTCCTCCACCGTCAGGTCTGAGAGACAAGAGGTCAGACTTTTCACTAATGATCAGACATGCATGTGACTAAAGGGTTATTCGTTACAGTAATTTCCTGTGTATTAACTGCATTGTGTGTAAGCCACAGGGCAGTGTTTTATGCAAGTTAAAACAAAACAAAACCACATAAATACCATAACCTCATAGCTGAAGACATTTTGCAAAAACAATGTATAAGCCACCGTAAAGTTGGGAGATTACGGTAGAGATTATATGGTCGTGGGTATCATTTTATATTTATTATATTATCATATACTGTATTACATTACGCAGATGTCAGTTAGCTTTGCTCTTTGCTTGAACTTGACAAGCATGAACTAATAAAGCAGGAATCCCACCTGTCATCCAGGGGTGCCATTTCCCATTGCCAACTTAGTCGGTTGGCAATGGGAAATAGCATTTGCAACCAACAAAGCTGCTAGCTTAGTTTTAGGAAATTCGCCCAAGTAAGGCACAGAAAGTGAAAGACAGTGTGTGTGAATCGGGAGAGGAGAGGAAGGCGTACTGGACAGCTTCAGGGAGCCTGCGTTCCTCACGGCGTCGTCCTTCAGGTCCAGGACGGTGACCTCTGCGGAGGAGGTCACGTCGGGCCAGGTCTTGTCGCTGACCCGCACCTGCAGGCTGTAGGCGCCGGGCGGCGTGCCCTCCCTGATGCTCAGCTGACCAGTGTTGCGGTTCAGACTGAACGACCTGCACAGAGACGGGAGTCACACTGTGTGAACTTAACGGCATGTGTGCTTTTGTGTGTGTCAGTGTGTCAGTGTCTGTGTGTGTGTGTGTGTGTGTGTGTGTGTGTGTGTGTGTGTATGTATTTGTGTGTGTGTGTGTGTGTGTGTGTGTGTGTGTGTGTGTGTGTGTGTGTGTGTGCGACGTGTGGACAATATAGTGAGAGCGCAAAACCCCCAAACAAATCCCACCTGAACATGCCAAACAGAACTACTGAAAGAGAGAGACATACTATAATGAGAATGAAAAATGAAGAATATGAAAAAGGCTTTCATCCATCCATCCATACCCACCCAGTCCATATCAGCCACACACACTGACAAGCCCATGTACAATGACAGCCCCATTTTGTCCCGCGCCACGCGGCGCTCTGAATAGCTCCCCTCAGTGTGAGTCGACACAAGAGCTTCTGGAGGAGCCGGCTGAACTGTCATCCTTCAGGTGCGACCCCCACACATCAAAGAGGCCGCACCTCCCCGGCTCTGAGCCGTGCCTCACCGCGCCGCTCGGTAATGTGTTGTGCTGCATTATTAATGGCCCTCTCCGTAGCGCTGCCCGGACCGCCTCGCTAAAGCCCTGGGATGAGACGCGGGACTGTGGAGGGGCAGTGGGGCCAATAGAGAGCTGCGTGGGAGAGCTGAGGAGTGTGTGTGTGTGTGTGTGTGTGTGTGAGAGAGAGAGTATGTGTGTGTGTGTTTGTGTGTGTGTGTGTGTGTGAGAGAGAGAGAGAGAGAGAGAGAGAGTGTGTGTGTGTCTGTGTGTCTGTGTGTGTCTGTGTGTGTGTGTGTGTGTGTGTGTGTGAGAGAGAGAGAGAGAGAGTGTGTGTGTGTGTGTTTGTGTGTGTGAGTGTATTTGTGAGTGTGTTGGAAAGGGAGCTGATCGTTTCCACAGCAATCTGATACAAGGGACACTGCTCTCTCTCTCTCTCTCTCTCTCTCTCTCTCTCTCTCTCTCCCTCTCCCTCTCCCTCTCCATCAGCAACAAACACATCCAATTACGGGTCCATAAGTGAGAACTTGACCACAGGGTCAGTCCGCTACCGTGGTCTGCTCTTTTTATGGGGCAGTTTGTTGAGGACGAGCCGGCCCTCCATCATTGGCGAGAAGTAGAGTGCAACTCGTTCGCCCCTAAATGGTGTGCCTCAAATCACAGCGGGTCAGTTAACACGCCCATATAGAATCAGTTACACGCTGAACTGTAGTCAGGCAGAGACAGGCTGCCCACAAAAAGAAAGAGGGCAATTTATTTGAAAAATCATGGGTCGTGAGGCTGAGGTCCCCACAGGTTGAACATTAGGGAAGCTCATGATGGCATTGTAATGGGGTTCATAAGACTTTAATGCGTTAGCATAATTTATGAAGGGCATACGTTTAATGAATTAAAGGGGGCTCGGTGGTCCGGGGAGGAGACCGGAGGGCTCGGGGCTCAAAGGTGCCGGGCCCTCGTAACGAGCAACACAGAGAGGCAGAGCTCAGAGGTGACACACAGGTGTGTGTGGGTGCCCGATATGTGCTGCCGACTGCACGATCCGTCCTGCGCATGTGCGTCAATGCTCTGTCAGAAAGCACGGGCTTCTATGCACAATCTGTACCGTGCATGTGTTAAATGACTCGGACGGACAAGCATACACAAGCGTAGCAAAAACAAGGTTGCAACTGTACAGTATATGAGGAGGAAGTCGAACAGGGAATGTCTTTGCTGTTCATATCGACTTCGTCGCAACATGTCGTGTGTACTGTACAAGAGCAGAACAAGAGCAACTAGCCTATTCTCAATGGCTGTTTTTATCGCCACACCGACCGCACTGTAATGAAAGACTGGAGGCCAATCTGTGATCACAAAATAGGCCCATTTGCCATGCCACCATTTCCTCTTTCTGTTAAAATAACCACACACCACAACATCTTTGTCTTAATGTCTTGCTAAGCAAATAAAGTGCCACAGGCGCAAGCGTGGAACACATCTGGCAGTGCCAAATGTCTTGGGCAGGTGGTACGGATTGGGCACAGAAAGGTGGCACTGCTGCCTGAGCCGTGAAGCATGAATGAGAGCTGATCAACGCTAGGTGATATAACAGTTATTCTGGCAGGGCTGGGGCCATTGTACCCCATGTACCCCCCCAGAACACACACACACATACACACACACACACACACACAGACACGCTACCCCCGCCAGAACCTCCCCTGGAGAGCACCAAGGTCAGTGAACCTGTGCTGGCCCGCGCTCAAATTAGATTTTAAAAGGCGCAATCATGTTCACATAACAGGAATCGAGTTCTGCTCCGCCAATGACCTTCAGCTCGCGTGCCAAATTAGGTAATTAACTGTCCAGTAAGCAAATAAAACACTGGGTGCCCGATCGAAGGTACAACACCAGGCGGTGCCAAGCTCTTGTCACACTAGCCGCCGCTAAACCGCTAATATATTAATACAGCAATTATCCAAATTAACAAGGGCAAAGGCACTACATGGCACTCAAAAACAAACAGGGGCTTTGAAGGGAATTTAAAGTGGCTGACAGAGTGGTGTGAAGCTAGCCGGCTAACATTAGCCATATCTGTGCTTTTGTTTCACTAACTCACTCCCCCCCCCCCCCTCTCTCTCTCTCTCTCTCTCTCTCTCTCTCACTCTCTATGTCTCTGGCTTGTTTTAAGAAGGTGTCATGTTTGTCATTGTCTGGCTGAGGAGCTGTAGTTCTCCAAACCAGATTACAGGCTGTTCATTACAACAAGCCCAGGGGCAAACACGAGTCGTGCCGTCGTGCCAAACACAAGAGATGCGGGCAGAATGGGTTCTCTTTTTTTTTTTTGTAACGCAACCGCCTCAGAGTAAATTCTGAATACAACTCTTTATGCAGTATTAATATCTGGGCTGTGAAAAGAGATGACACTATCCTATTACACCTTCTTTATCCTTTACTCTCTTTCTCTCTCTCTCTCTCTGTCTTTTTTTAATCTCTCACTCTATCGCTGCTTTGCAACCTTCATGTAAAGGACTCCTTCCTTTCTCCTCTCTCTTCCCTCGTTTCTTTTCTCTCTCCATCTCAGGACCTCTCCTTCTCTCTCCTCTCCTCTCCTCTCATCCACTCTCTTCTTTTATACCCCACTCTTTCTAGTTAAATGGCAGATAGCTTGGCAGTGCCCCCCCCTCCCCCCCTGCCCTTTGGAAAAGAATCTCACTTCAATAAAAGAGAGATGAAAGTACCTGGGGGGTTTGCCTTCAAACTGGTACACCTTTTCACTCCAGTCGTCAAGGTCAGGGGATTGAACTTGTCCAAGTACTGTGGTGGGAAGTGAACCTGGCGAACATACATAATAAGGTTAGACACACACACACAGACACACACACACACACACACACACACACACATCCAGAGTTCTGACATTACCTGAGGCTCTGTAAAGGGAGAATACAGAAGGGAGGATGTCTATTGGGCACAAGTGTGTGTGTGTGTGTGTGTGTGTGTGTGGGGAGGGGGGAGGATGGGGGGTCCCTGTGAGATAAGGAACACATGTGGTCATGGTTAAACAGCCCAGTAGGGGGCGCTAAGCAATTAGCATGCTAACACTCCCGTTTCTTCCCAATCCCTGTAAAATAAATGGCTGTGATCCTGTTATGCATGAAATCGACAGCGCTTTAAAAAACCATGTGCCTCTTTTGAGGTGTCTATTAGAATCTGGGACATAATTTAAGGAAATTGTTTGCTTCATGCTACATTTGCTCTACATGACGATTTCTTATTAGAGGTTTTAATGCCTCTCCATTCACAGAGGAAAAAATAGCTAAGCAACTATCACTCATACTAACACCAATGCTAAAAATATCACAACTCAAAACCATTCTTTGTTCTGTGAATATTATACAAGCTGACAGATGGCAATTCATGCTAAATAAATGATGGAGAGGTTGTGTGACGTGTGCTCTCGCTATAGGCACCTCCTCTGCATTTCCCGTGCGCCACACATACCCTCGTAGCTGTACACGATGAATTCGGTGTGGCCCGCCACGTGCGGGTGGTCGTTCCTGTCGCCGATGACGACGGTCAGCGTGGAGGTGGAGCTCATGGGCGGCGAGCCGCTGTCGATCATGAGGACGGGCAGCAGGTACTGCTTCTGCTGCTCGCGGTCAAAGGTGCGCAGGGCGGTCAGGAGGGCGCTGCCGTTGCGCAGGTCGGTGAGGTTGAAGCTGGTGGCGTCCTCGGTGAGCATGAGCAGCCGGATGGAGAAGGGCCCGCCGTTGGGCGACGAGTCGCGGTCGACGGCGTGGAGCAGGAGCGACGTGTCGTTCATGCGGACGTTCTGCGGGGTGGCGGAGTTCTCCCAGATCACCGGTCGGTACGGCGCCTCGAACTCTGGGCCGTTGTCGTTGACGTCCTGCACGGTCACCATGACGATGGCGGTCCCGGTGAGGGCGGGGCTGCCCATGTCGGTGGCCAAGATCATAAGCCGATGCTGAGAGACCTTCTCACGGTCTAGAGTGTCCGCTACGACGACCCAGCCGCTCTTGTCCACCACAAACTGCTGGTAGGGGTCAGACTCCGGGGCGATGCCGTACGAGAACTTCCCGTTCTGGCTCGAGTCCAGGTCCATCGCGGTCACCTGGGCCACGATGGTTCCGGCGGGGACGTCTTCGAACATGGCGCCGGCGTCGTAGAACTGCGGGAAGAAGACGGGCGCGTGGTCGTTGGAGTCCTCCACCTGGATGACACAGTGGGCCACGCTGAAGAAGTCGGCGTCCTCCACCTTGAGCGTGAGGTTGAAGGTGCGCTCGTGCGGCTTCTCGAAGTCGATCTTCTTCTGCAGCCGCAGGACGCCGCGCCGGTTGGCCTTGTCCGTCTCCACGAAGAACTTGCGCTCCTCGTCGCCGCCCACGATGCTGAAGGTGACCGCCGCGTTCTCGCCCTCGTCGCCGTCGGTCGCCGCCACCACCAGCACCTCGCTGTTGACCTCCAGCTCCTCCGGGATGGACGCCACATACAGCTGCTGCGTGAACGCCGGCGCGTGGTCGTTGACGTCCGACACCAGGATGGTGGCCGTGCCCGTTCCCGAGAGACCGCCTCCGTCCACCGCCTCCACCACCACCAGGTAGCGGTCCTCCACCTCTCGGTCCAGCGACCGCAGCACCGTGTAGATAGTGCCCGTGGACGGGTTGATGGAGAACAGGTTGAGGTTGATCTCGTTGCGCACGTTCTGCACGATGCGGTAGCTGAGCACCGCGTTCTTCCCCGCCTTCGGGTCGTCCAGGTCGGTGGCGCGCATCTCCATGATGGACGTGTCCGCCGGCGAGTTCTCGGGCACGCTCCCGACGAAGCAGCTGTCCGACGAGCACAGGAAGGCGGGGGCGTTGTCGTTGATGTCGCGCACCTCCAGGAGGACGTCGGCGAAGCCCGTGAGCCCCGCGCCGTTTTCGTCCGTTGCCAGGACCAAGAAGCGCCATGCGGACCGTTCCTCACGGTCCAGGCGCTTCTGCACGTAGATTCGGCCCGTTAGCTCTTCGATGGTGAACTCGCTACCAGCTCCCTGCCCATGCAGAGAGTACCGCAGGGCACTCTGGTCGGCCTCCTGATCTGGATCAGTAGCGGAAACCTGTTGGGTTTTTTTTTTTTTAAAAGGAAAAAAAAAAACAAACACACACACATACATACATTAAAAAGGTGAGAACAATGCCAACCAATGAACCTTTTCCCCTGCCGAATGAGTGACTTGCAATAGTGAGCATCGTCTCATCTGACAACCAGGCAGGAGCCCTCTGAAGGATACGCATGCATCGGAGGATTCAACACATCCGTCACAGCGCACAGGAGACAATTAAAAGTTAATAGACAAAGCAAAAAGAAGGATTCCGCAATTTCCCTCCTCTCTCCCCACTCGCTAGAGAGGTTGTTTACAAAAGCCTTTGAAGTTTCTCTTTTTTTCCCCCTCCCTCCCTCTCTCTTGACAACACGACGGAGAGCGATATTGAGAAACCAGAGAAGGACGACAACCGAGGCCAGGTGTGTCAAAATAGTCATTTCAAATTGAGCCCCCCACCTCCCCGTTTCCCTCCTCCTCCTCCCGCCACTCTCTCCTAAACTCCGAAGCGCATTAATAAACATAACAAAACACTTCAAGGGAGCCCTGCCACAAACCCGAAACAATTTAATGTATTAGGTGCCAGGCGCACATCAAATCAATTCCACTCGGAGGCTGCCACAGCTGTGGGCAGAAGCCTGCTTCACGCATGCCTCACTCGGAAGCATTTTACTGCTGAGTCTCTCCGGAACATTCTGCCCCGGTGTCACTTCACACTCTACAGTCAGGAGACAAACCCTTTGTTTGGTTTTACACTTAGTCAATAGAACACACACTGTTTGCAATGCCCAGAGGCATATATGTATATACGCTGACCAAAACAGAATTGTTGGATGCCGACACTCTGACCTTTGTGTTTTCAACCTTGGTTATGTCAAACTGAACCGTGCCAAACCAAGTCTGCTGAGTGGGCAGTTAGACCTTTTGCAGGTGCCTCTCTGGAGATACAGGTCAACTGTGGTTGCAGTGAAGTGAGCAAGTGACCTTACTAGATTCTGACAACCGATTCCAGTCGTCGGTTCTGCTTCAGGGATGCATGTTTCTCACACTGACATTTTTTCTATTAAATCTTAGCAGGGATTCAAGCATTGAACATTTCTGTGCCTGAAGTTATCAGAGACGTTCTAAGCCGTTATACTGTATATAATGAATAATAATAATATTCTCTAGATCTATTTTCAAATGTGGAATGGGCTGGACGGCACCAGACGGACACTGAGTGTCTCAATCTCTCCTCTCAGGTGTCTCTCCTCACCTGCAGGGCGAGGATGGGCAGGTCGGTGAGCTCCTCGGTAACGCTGGCGTAGTACTCGGTGTGGTCGAACACGGGCACCTCGTCGTTCTGGTTGATGACGTTCACCACCACCGTGGTCTGGTTCTCCCACTTGCCGTCGGACGCCACCAGTCGCAGCTCGTAGCGCTGGACGCGCTCGTAGTCCAGCTTCTGGGCGATGTAGAGCGTGCCCACCTCGGGCTCCACGTCGAACGTGCCCATGGTGTTGCCCGCCGTCAGCTGGTAGCGCAGCTTAGCATTGGCACCTGACCATGGAGACAAGAGAGAAGGTTTCTTAGCGCTAGAGAATTTACCCCTTGGAATAGGCGAAAAACAAAAAAGAAGAACACACACATTTTATTTCCGACTGTGTCTCACACAGCACTGTCACACTGGTTGAAAAACAATGGAGGAAGAAGAAAAAAAAACCAATAACAAACGTTTGTGCATGTTTGCTTATTTCAACCTCCTGGCTCTTCACAAAACAAACAAACAAACTAACAAAGACCAAAACACTAGTCAGTGCCTCCATGGGACATGAAAGCGATCCTCTTGTCTCCTGGGCCAGTGATCTGACCGGGGCCTGAACGTCGGGCCTGTGGCTCACTTCAAACTGGACACACACCTCCCGCCTTCTCCGTCCCTTTCAGCTGGCACTCCAGCACAGCGCGCCATTCTCCAGATTAATCTGCCCGCCCAAGAGTGTTGCCCGCCATCAGATAAAACGCACTCAAAAGAGCGGGACAGAGCGAGAGATAAAGGAGAGAAAGACAGAGAGAGAGAAAGGGAAAGAGAGAGAGGAGAAAGGGAGAGACAGAGAGAGAGGGGAAGAGGGAGAGAGAGGGAGATAAAGGAGAGAAAAAGATAGAGACAGAGACATATAGAGAAAGAGAGAGGGAGGGAGACAGAGACGCTGAGAGAAAAGAGAGGGAAAGTGAGAGGTGAATGGGAGAAACAGAGAGAGACAGAGAGAGGGGAAGAGGGAGAAAGAGAAAGAAAGAGAGAGAGAGAGGGAGGAAGGGAGGAAGGGAGAGCAGAGGAACATCTAAAAGCGAGTGGTCACATGTGTGTGTTTGTCAGCTTGTGCTTCTGTCGACCTGGCCTCAGACTCCTGTCCTTCACTACACATCAGCCAGAACATGCAGCAAAGTGGGCTTCCCAAGAGGCACGCTTACTTAGGAGAGAATGGGGTAGTGTGTGTGTGTCTGTGTGTGTGTGTGTGTGTGTGAAGTGGGAAATGTTAAGTGCAGATGGCAGTCGCTGTTCCCAGACATAACATTCCCCTTTCTCATTTAGCATATGGTGTATGTGTACATATGTGTGTGTGTGTGTGTGTGTGTGTGTGTGTGTCTGTCTGTGTAACTATGCACAATCATGATGAGGGAGGAGAGGAGGAGGATAAGGATGAGGAGGAGGAGAGGAAAGGAGAGGAGAGGAGGATGAGGAGGATGAGGAGGAGAGGAGAGAAGAGGAAAGAAGAGGAGGAGGAGGAGGAGAGGAGAGGAGAGGAGGATGAGGAGGATGAGGAGGAGAGGAGAGAAGAGGAGAGAAGAGGAGGAGGAGGAGGAGGAGGAGGAAGAGGTGATGTGGGGAAGGCCTCACGAGCCCACTCAGAGGCACGTGTCTCCCTCTCCTCTCCTCGCCTCGCCTCGTTCGGCCTCTGTTTACCGGTCCGCGGCAGATTTCACCAGACAAACACCATCTGGGCGCGACGTGTTAGGCTTTCATTAGGAAACGCTGTGTGCCCGCCACTGCGGCTGCTGCAGCTCCACTGGCTGGCTGGCTGGCTGGCGCTGACTGGGGCTCGGGCTCAGGCTGGCATGGGGGTGGGTGGTTGATTGGTGGTGGGGGGTGGGGGGTGGGGGGAGGGGTGGCACGTCCGTCAGGAGCGCTCGCCACGATTCACCCTGACAGGCTCGCAGGGGGCTCGTGGTGGTAGTGGTAGCAGTGGGGGTGCTTTTTTTTGCCCCTCAGTGGCCGTCTTAATGAACAGCCGTGGCCATATGGTGCCCCGTCAGGGCCAGCTGCGGAGCTGAGGGGCAGAGTGGCACGGTGCGGGTGCGGGTGTGGGGGCAGAGTGGCATGGTGCGGGTGTGGGGGCAGAGTGGCATGGTGCGGGTGTGGGGGCAGAGTGGCATGGTGCGGGTGTGGGGGCAGAGTGGCATGGTGCGGGGCAAATGGAGAGCGATGTGTCAGGGGCGCTTTGCCTAAGTGTAACAAGACCTCCAGTGGTGCGAAGAAAGCGCCACTTCGCTTCCAGCACCCCTCGTATTAAGCCACGGGCTGGAATCACAAACAAACACAAATACAAACACATAAACACAAACAGTCACGCACATGCCCCCCCCCCCCCCCCCCCGCCCACACACACACACGTTCACACACCTTCCACTGTTCCTTTGGTAACTTCACTAAAATCTCTCAAAGAGGCCCCAGATGCCCTAATATCGTAGAAATGATCCACACACACCCCTCCATTTCAGTAAAAAAAGTACTTTTGAGCGTGTGTGTGACTGAGTGTGTGTGTGTGTTAACGTGTGTGTGTGTGTGTGTGTGTGTGTGTGTGTGTGTGATTTGGTAAGATTTTCCACCCCAGTGAAGCAGTGTCCTTGGCTAAATGGGCTGATTTTGATAAAGGAGGGCGAAGCTAATCAGCTTTCAGAAACATTTGAGAGGATCATAAAAACCCCTTTGCTTCCCCTCTCTGACGCCTGCCTAATTATTTCCATTTCCCCGTCTCCATTCCGCGTGTAATAAGAAATATCCAGGTTTAATGGGAAAGCCATTTGGCCTCGCCTCCACATACTGAGCTTCTCAGTGTGTGTGTGTGTGTGAGGGAGTGTGCGCGCGTGTGTGTATGAAGGACTGTGCATGTGTGTGTGGCTCATTGTGATTCCAAACTCTTGATTTGCATTTCCTGTTTGCCTCGATACAGAGATGACTTGTCAGGTGTGTGTGTGCCCCTGTGTGTGTGTGTGTGTGTGTGAGAGAGAGAGAGTGTGAGTGAGGAATATGGTGTGTGTGTGTGTGTGTGTGTGTGTGAGACTGGCCGTGAGCCCCGCTGCCCTCCTCCTCCCGGTGGCCCAGGAGTGGGCTCTTTAATGAGGCTTCAGACACCTGCATTACTCCCTGGCATGTTGTGAAGGAGGGCTATTGTCCTGCTGCTGCACCCGGCACAAGATGGCATGCTGGCCCACGCCTGTGGACGAGAGTGTGTGTGTGTGTGTGTGTGTGTGTCTCTCTCTCTCTCTCTCTCTCTCTCTCTCTCTCTCTCTCTCTGTGCCTGTGTGTATTTGTGCTTGGAAATGTCTGCAAAATGTATATCTCTGTGTATCTCTGATTTGTAAGATATGTATGCTCATATTTGTCTATCAAGTATATGTTAAATATTAAAAAGTATGTGTGTGTGTGTGTGTGTATGTAACTACATTTATTTCTGTGTCACTCTCAGTATACGTGAGTCAATGTGTGCCAGCTTCGCAGTGTCCACGCTGCCAGCTGAAGAGCGAAGGTAACCTTTTGTCCAGACAGGAGGAGAAGGCAGAGACGAGGTGAGGTGCGCTGTAATCTGGTTCTGGAACATCCTGGGGTGACGTTCCGGAATGTTCTCCTGAGGCAGCACTGGACGGCGCGCTGAGAGGTGGCAGCTGGCCACTCGACACTGGACACCGAGGTGATTTGTCCAAGACTGTCTCCCGTGGATGAGCAGCGTGTATGTGTGTGTGTGTGTGTGTGTGTGTGTGTGTGTGTGTGTGAGAGAGAGCTTAACCTCTCTGTGTGAATAATGTGTGTATATGTGTGTAGGTGCTCATGTACAGTATGTACAGTAAGTAAGTAGGCGCTCTTGTATACAGCAGATGTCTCTTATCAGATGACTCC
>NC_084999.1:12483671-12493671 GCF_963854185.1 Sardina pilchardus | reverse complement strand
GAGAGAGGAGAGGCTTTTGTGTGATCCAGCTGAGGCTTCTGAGAGACAGAAAGAGGACACACTGAGAGAGAGAGAGTAAAGAGAGAGAAAGAGAGAGAGAGAGAGAGAGAGAGAGAGAGAGAGAGAGTAAAGAGTCCCCTCTGTCATTTTTCCCCTGTTTCAGCAGAAACCACACAGAAGACACACACTTACATACATACACACACACACACACACACACACACACACACACACACACACAATCCCAACAAAACCTATGGTAGTCAGACCACCAACACAGCAGCTGATACTGGATTCCAAACCCAGTGCTCTTCCAGAACCTGCCCACGTTCGGCCCACGCTCGGCCCGCGAGAACACCTGCGACCTGCGACCCTGAAAGCACCTTTTCACGTGAGGCACACCCCCCCCCCCACACACACACACACACACACACACACACCGTGCCGTGCGGTTGCGTTGCATTCCCCAGCTCCACCCGTGCGTGCAGCGCTAGCCGCAGCAGCTCGTCTCCCTCATTACCTCCAGCCTCGTGTCTCCAGCACACCACAGCACAGCACAGCACAGCACAGCACAGCACACTACAGCACACTAATTAAAGCCGGTCCAGATGGCTGACACTAACACGAGGGCGCTGCGTTGGGCTTGTCCTCCTCTGCAGCAGCAGCAGCGGTGGCCGGTCCTCTGGAAGGGGCAGCTCGGTGCAGAGGCCCCCCATGTGCTCCCGTGAGAGGAGGGAGTCATGGGGGGGGGACAGGTGGGGGGGGGGGGGGGGAGGACAGGAGCAGCCAGTGTGTATACACACACACACACACACACACACACACACACACACACACACACACACACACACATACATACACATACAAACAGAGATACACACAAACACAAACACACACACATACACACAAAAAAAACAGAGAAACACAGGCGCACACACACATAAACAGACAAACATACACTCAAACACACACTCAGACACACACACACACACACACACACTAACAACACGAATAGTGTTTCTGACCAGAGTCACTGTTCCCATGACAACTGGACTTGCGGTCTCTCTCGGGGGCTCCTACCTTCGTCTTCGTCGTTGGCGGTGACCGTCATGACGATGAAGCCCACCTCCTTGTCCTCCTCCACGCTGATCTCGTACACGGACCGGGAGAAGGACGGCGCGTTGTCGTTCACGTCCGTCACAAACACCCTCACGTAGGCCGTGTCTACACACACACACACACACACACACACAGACAGAGGGGAAAAACAATAGGCACGTTCAACACGGACAGTTTTTTTTTGTCATTCCGATTAAACTATTCCGACTGAAAAAATTGTCTGTTTATGTGTTGTACGTATGACCACATGGCTGTTCGTTCAGAATAGGAACGGACTAAACCACCCCTTTCATTCCGATTAAAATTCTGATCGGATCAGGAATTTTCATTCCGATTGAGGAGTTTATGTGACAATTTTTATTCCGATTGAGCTGTTATTTAATTTCTAATCGGACTAGAAGTGTCCATGTAAATGTGGCTAATGAGACAAAAAGGATGGAGTACACAGACTTTGCTTTAACTCCTTTAAAAAAAACAACAACCATCAGTTGTCAAATCAAACGAATGGTGCTGCAGCGAGATAAATCGAGATGTTGACTTGAAGACAGATATTCTGTTTAATGTGGAGAGACAGCAGGCTTTCAAATAATTATCCTGCTGATTTCGAAAACACATCTTGGTTCTAATAGCAATTAGTGTTAATTTCCTTTGTGAGATGGAGACCTTGTTTATCACCAAAAAATCGCAAAAGGACAAATGAGAAAATTATACAATTGACAATCATCTGGTAATACCAGTGCATCAAAACCACAACCCCTTTATTTTATTGACTGCTCCACAGGCAGTTCCCATCGAACCAGAGCTGCGCGCAGAGCGTGCATCAATGCAGCCCAGAGGTGTTGGGCTGGGTAGGACTCCAGTCATTAGAGAGCCCCGTATGGAACACTATACTGTATATGTGAGATTGGCATGTCAGTGGGAAACCAGCACTGAACTGGGCGTCACGGGCCGCGGAACAGTGGCACCAGTGGGACTGCACACGGTGGCTGTTAACGGAGAGAGAGAGAGGTCTGAATGGCTCCGAGCGCGTGATGGAAGTGTATGCGGGAGGGAGGCCCATAGAATGATGTTGCCACTTAGTGCAGGAAGAGCAAAGAAAGCCACAAAGTCGTTTCGAGCGCTGGGGGGAGTTTGTGAGGGTAATTTACACAAGGCACACAGGCGTACTGTACCAGTGACATGTTGCCCGTGATTTCAAGAGTGTGGAGTCGGTGTCTTTATCTACTCCAGGACTACAAAAGGTGAAGCGCTCGTCTTGTCTCTCGACTCTCGACTGCATTGATGTGCGCAGGTTGCCGTTGTCACAGGCGCAGAAGTGTCATTATATCAGCATTTAGAGCGAGTCAGGCATGTCTTAATGAATGAAGTTCAACCCCGCCAGCTGGCTGCAGCCTCTCTCGTCGCTTAGTTGGGACATAATAATCAGCAGAGCTGCTGCAGGTGTGTTTGTGTATATTTGTGCGCATTTGTGTGGGTGTATACTTGTGTACTGTATGTGTGTGTGTGTGTGTGTGTGTGTGTGTGTGTGTGTGTGTGTGTGTGGTGGGGAGGGGAGAAGGGGCATGGATTTGAATACTCCATATGGAAAAAGTAGAAAAGTGTGTGTGATAGTGTCTCTGTGTGTGTGTGTGTGTGTGTGTGTGTGTGTGTGTGCGTGTGCGCATGCGAAGGTTGGTGACAGAATATGTCAATAGCGAGGCTTACTGTTTCTTTCACTGTTTATAAAACTTGTAGCTTAGGTGATTAATTAGGTGATTGCATTTAAACAGGCTGTCCATCAAAGAAACACAGGTGTGTGTGCGTGTGTATGTGTGTGTGTGTGTGTGTGTACAGTATGTGTGTGTGTGTGTGTGTGTGTGTGTGTGTGTGTGTGTGTGTTGGGCTTGCTCACACACCTGTGTTGGGCTGTCCGTGCTGCCCAGGCCGGGCTGACTCGGAGCCGTCCTGCGACTGCACCTCGATGAGGTAGGAGCCCTTCTGCTCGCGGTCAAAGGTGGCGCGGGTGTGGATCACGCCCGTGTAGGAGTTAATGCTGAAGTACTGCGAGTCACCGCTCTGGTCCTTCAGGATGACATAGTTCACCTGCGCAGGAGAGCAGAGCAGACACAACAGGTCACTTACAACCCTTCCGCACTTACAGAGAAAAACATTTATTGAGATTACATTAGGGGGTCGTAATGAAATGCACTTAGGCCTTGTTTACACGTATCTAGATATTGGAATAAACGCATGTCTGTATGCGTTTGGGCCTTTCGTTTAGTCAAAAGTATCTTAAACTGGAACACCTCCAGTGTTAAGTGGAGCAAAGGCCGGCATGAATGGACCAATGGGCTTAACTCAATTCAATTCAATTCAGTGTTCTCTAAACAGAGCCATGACATAAGGATACGTCTCAAGGTGCTTTACAGGGCTCAACTTGAGCTTGAGCCTTGAGCCTTGATCCCCCTAAAGCAAGCACTAAGGCGACAAGGGCAAAAAAATGTCACAAGAAACCTTCCAACTGCTTTCATTTATTTGTACATTTTTTTAGAACCAAAGATGATGTTGTTGGAACATAATTCAAATAGTATAGCCTACTGTACACTGCTGTTAGATGGGCCATTTGTCTTGTGTTTGTGACCATTGGTTAGCAGATTGGTGGCTAGCGTGTTTTTTTTTTTAAGTTAATTTGGGCTGTGGCTTCTTAATGTGTTTTTACCTTGGATTTTTGGCACAAGAGATTACAACACCTAATCCTGTGTATTAAAGTAATATCTACAGTATTTCGCACATATACATATTCATTCTGAATCCCTGAGCAGAGCTCCACAGGGGGGTTGATTCGTATGAGAGGCCAAACAATTCAAAAGCTTAACCAAAAAAGGACACCACCTATCCAGCTGGATTCGAGAGCCTCACCTGGCCGTGCAGCCCAGAGTCCAGGTCCGAGGCGGACACCTGGGCGACGGACGTCCCGATCTCAGCCCCCTCCGGCACCGTGGCCTCGTACGTGGAGGACATGAAGAAAGGCACGTTGTCATTCACATCTGCGGAGAGAGAGACAGAGAGATGGATAGAGAACGAGAGAGAGAGAGGGAAAGAGAGAGACATTAGAGTGTTAATAGACATTTCAATATTGAGGGGGTGGGAGGCAGAGAGAAAGAGAGAGAGAGAGAGAGAGAGAGAGAGAAATAGAGAGAGAGATCATTAAAAAAGAGCATGGGAGAGAGGTAATGAGAGATTTCATGATGAAGAGAAGAGAGGAGAAGAGAAGAAAACCAGAGGAGAGGAGACAGTGGGAGGGAGAGAGAGAGAGAGAGAGGTGTGGGAGACAAAACAGCCTAATTCAGGGCCAGAACAATGGATCACAATTAAGCACCAAGCATAATTCAAATCAGGATACAAATCAAAAGAGGCATCATTTCAAAAATAAAAGCTTCACCCCCCCCCCCCCCCCCCCCAACACACCCCTCCTTCCCCTGATGCGCACCGCCCTGCAGTGAATCATGAATAACAAGCGCGCGTGTGGATGTGCGGTGAAGAGGGCTTCTGTTCTGCGGAGCCGGAGAGGAGCCAGAGAAGAGGGGGAGAGAGAAGGAGGTGAGTGAAAAAGTGGAGAGATTGCAGGTTTGGTCCGGGGGTTGAGCGAGAGCGTTCGGGGAGGTGGCCCGCCGGCTCCCAGCGGCCCGCTGATTACAGTGTGCCGGTAACGAGCTTCCCAGGGCCTTTTGTCTTCCCTTTCATTACGCTTCAATCTCCTCGCGCCCCTTAATTAATGCTGCTGCCGCGTCTCAAGTGTTTGTGTGTGTGTGTGTGTGTGTGTGTGTGTGGAGAGAGAGAGAGAGCCGTTCCTCCAACCTGCTCGGGAGCACTCGTTTTCGCCTCTGCTCTCACCGCCCCCGCTTTGTTGCTCCCGCACACACACACACACACACACACACACACACACATACACACACCACTACACCCACCTATCACAAACGTGTGTGACAAAACACCATGCACACACAAGCGAACCCCACTCCACCTTAGCTCAAACCACACACCCGTCAGACAAAACACCATACACAAATAACACACAAAGACTCACACTTAACAGACAAAACAACCACACACACACACACACATACACGCATACAGTACATCTAAGAAAACACAAACTCATGCACAAACATTCACACGCACACACACACACACACACACACACACACACACACACACACGTCTAACAAAACACAAACTCATGCACAAACATTCACACACACACTCACACACACGCACACACACACACACACACACACACACACACTTACACACACATGTCTAACAAAACACAAACTCATGCACAAACTTTCACACACTCACACACACACACACACACACACGCACATGTCTGACAAGACACCAACCACACACACACGCACACACACACAACAAACAAAGAATTGCTGGGAAAAGTCTAGCCGACATGTCAGCGCCGCCTTGATTTCTAACCCAGCTGAGAGAGAAGGGTGGGAGGGCTTGGACTGCTGTCAGCTCTCGCAAACACCGAACACCAAAACACCCGCCGCTCCCGCCGCCGCCGCCACCTCCGCCACCTCCGCCGGGCGGATTAGGCGTGTCTGCTGCAGCGCGGAGCTGGAAGGGTCCCTCTGTCGGGGGCTTTTCAAGCTTGTGTGTTTTTGCAAAACAACAAGAGCAACAGCAGCCGTGGAGAAAAAAAACACAGCAGCAGCAGTCTGAGATCCTGCCATGGCTCTGAGTGAGTGAGTGAGTGAGTGAGTGGAGCAAAGGTAAAGCCCAAGGAGATGGAGAGAGGGAGGAAGGGGGACAGAGGAGATGATTAAAAGAGAGGAAACGAGGGAGAGGGAGAGGGAGAGGAGAGGAGAGGAGAAGAGAGGAGGGGAATGGAGAGGAGGAGAAGAGAGGAGATGAGGAGAGAGGACAGGAGGGGAAGGTAGGGGATAAGATGGAGGTGCTAAGATGACAGAGAAGGTGAGGAGGGCATAAGAGGAGGAGGAGGAGGAGGAGGAAGAGGAGGGGAAATGATCCAGAAGTGAGAGATATACGTGCAATGGGCAAAAGAAACAAGTGCTGACAAGATGAAAGAAGAGGGCTGGAGAGCAAAGGAATGGATTGGAAGGGGTGAGAGGAGAAGAGAGCAGAGCAGAACAGAACAGAGGAGAAGAAGAAGAAGAAGAAGAAGAAGAAAGTGGGACAGGAAGAGAGATGAAAGAGAGGAGATCACAGTTGAGACGAGGGAGGAAGACCCTCCAGAGAGCAGCTACATGGAACTCTCTGGAAGCAGAGGAGAGGAAGAGAGGGGAGGTGAACTCGGAGGCTGAGGACAGAGAAAAGAAGACGAGAAGAGAGGACCTCAGAGAGGACCTCAGATGAGATGTGAGAAAGAAGAGGGGATGGTGAGAGAATAGTGGAGGTAGTGTGAGTGTGTGTGTGTGTGTGTGTGTGTGTGTGTGTGTGTGTGTGTGTGTGTGTGCGCGCATGTGTGTGTGTGAGTGTGCGCGTGTGTGTGTGCGGGGGTGTGTATTGTGTGTGTGTGTGTGTGTGTGTGTGTGTGTGTGTGTGTGTGTGTGTGTGTGTGTGAGTGTGAGTGTGTGTTTGTGTGTGTGTGTGTGTGTGTGTGTGTGTGTGTGTGTGTGTGTGCGTGTGTGTGAGTGTGTGTGCGTGAGTGTGTGTGTGTGTGCTTGTGTAAGTGTGTGCGTGTGAGTGTGTGTGTGTGTGTGTGTGCGTGCGTGAGTGTGGTGGTGCGAGGACCTTGTGATTCCCACTGGAGACCATTTCCCCATCCAACCCCATTCTCTCTCCCACTTGCTTCATGAATGGCAAAAAGCCCCCCAAAAATATACCTTCCAATAAAAATGGTGGAGTTACAACATTTAGGCATAACCCAGACGGCAGAGAAAGGGGTACAAGAAGGAGATCGTCCGTGGGAGGCGTCCGGCCGCTCACCTGTGAGGTTGACGTAGACGGTGGCGAAGGACGCCAGGGGCACCGCCGCCACGTTCTGGGCGCGCACGCGCAGGGTGAAGAAGCGCGTGCTCTCGAAGTCCAGCGGCTCGGCCACCAGGATGGACGCCGAGCCGTCGCCGCGGTTGGGCTTCAGGTAGAAGCGCACCGGCATGTTGGTCTCGGGCACCTGGCCCTCCTCCAGGTTGTAGGTCACCCTGGGGTCCCCGAGAGGGGACGTGGCCTTGATGGTCTGTGAGGACGGAGGAGGGAGGAAATAGGGGCAGGGAATGGAGAGAGAGAGGGAGGGATGGAGAGAGAGAAGAGGGAGGAAATGGTGAGAGAGAGAGGGAGGAAATGGAGAGAGAGAGGAGAGATTTAGGCTGCGTCTCAAACCACATACTTCAGTACACTGCTAATATGCGCTGTAGTACTTCCGTCCGTAGTGCCCACTTTGCGATGGTTAGTATTATCCCAGTATCTGTACTATATACTTAAACTAAGTGTTTGAAGTAGACAAGTAGGGGGTTTGAGACACAGCCTAAGTAGGACAGCAGTCGCATTAAAACCTGCAGATGTTGCATTTTTCCTTACGTCGATGCCATTGATTTTGGAACTATTGGTGAAGTAATCTGCTCATCCCTGAGATGTGTGTGGGTGCATATGAGCAGGTTTTGAAAGCGATCATGTATTTGAGTGTTTCTATTTGAACATCAGTGTGTGTGTGTGTGTGTTTGTGTGTGTGTGTGTGTTAAGTCTGTGCTGATGTATCTTGGCAAGGCATAACGGAGTGAAAACTAAACTACTGGGACATGCCTTAATTGTTGTGGGAGTTGACTGCTTGTTTTCTTCTCCAAGGGGGCATTAATGAAAAACCGGCAATGACTGGGTAAGAAAATGCACCTTTAGCCAAACCTTGAGCAGGAATAATTAGCATTATTTGTGAAAGGGCATCCTAAATCAGCACAAACGCCAGTCAAGCCTCTGCTGACTCCAGCGCATGAATACATTAGACACACTTCACCTGTGATCCATCTCAGTGGCTATTGAACTGATATTGACACTTATAGAGTCCCTCCCTGGCAGGAATAGTCTGCACTCGCTCCTGATCAAAGCGTTTTTTCTCTCCCAGAATGGGGAGCTTTCTTGATAGAGTTGGAGAGAGGGGGGGGGGGGGGGGAGTTACACACACGGGAATCCAGGGAGAATACATCACTGAGGCTGGGATACAGGACTGGAGTGGGCTTCACAGTTGTTAATGCACGGAATATTTCAGACCAAATGGCATACTTTTATACCAAAAAGTCTGTGTAAAAGAGATAATGTACTGTATGTGTGAGAGCCGTTCATCAATTGGATATATTGTTGCAGGATAGATTATGAAGATCTAACATTCATACTTTTGGGGCAATAAAACTGTAACGTTCTTCAAAACAGTTCAACTATGATATATATATTTTGCATCACAAACACTGTACACATGACTGGAAATACATTCAAAGTAAATGCATTTAGTATAAAATGGGTGTCCAGTGACAGAGTTGTCTGGTATTAAGAATTGCAGTATGGCTTTTTTTGGATCAACAGATGTACACCCCGTGCCTGTGCTCAGTAGATTCAATGACATGGGGAAGGATATCGGTGCTGCACACACCTGGCTACCGACAGCTCTCCCCAAAGGAATTTCACACGCTGCGTCACGCCTTTTCATGTCCCCCTACTGCACTCGCTGTGTGATGCTCATGCACAAGAGAAACACCTGGAGATATTTCGCCTCCGGCACTAACTCACTGACTCAATGAGAGACTCAGGCTTAAAACGTATTTATTTATTTATTTTATTTTATAATTTTTTTTAAAAAAGAAGCTCCGAATGAGCATCAAGCAGCCTGCTGAACTCAAAAGAGGAGCCATACACTCGTGAACATGTTGGCTCACTGCAGCCAACAGCTGCGTCCTCTCTTGGAAGCCTAAGCCCCAGCTATCCATCTCCTCGTGGAGAACCGCGCGCCGTCCGGGCGATTTATTTCCCTCCTTCGCCCCCCCCCCCCCAACTTTACGAACTAACCGAGCAGTTTAAAACAAGGCAGCAGCACTGCGACACAGAGAGGAGGGGCCAACACAACACAGACTCCCACTTCAAGGGAGAAAACAGACTAGTTTTTAATGGCCTTTCCACACCTTACATGGGCATCTTTTGGGACAATCCAAAAACAACTGGTCAAATATGATGATGATGGGAGGGGGAGACTAAACATCCTAGACAAAGACAGACTGAGCTTGAAAAAGAGGGGGTTTGGAGGGAGACAAGGACAAAGACACACAAAAGGGAATGCAGAGAGACAGCAGAAAATAACCGACCCACAGACAGAGCCATGCACAAGGATAGACAGAACGTGAAAAAGACCAAGAGAGAGATGGACAGAGCAAGAAAGAGATGGATAGATAGATAGATGGATAGATGGATAGATAGATAGATAGATAGATAGATAAATAGATAGAAAGAAAGACAGATAGATAGGTAGATAGATATCTAGATAGATATAGATAGGGAAGTTTTAGGCACACAAACACACACATACATACATATCTCTCGAATACAGAAAACATCCCAAAAATGTATACATTATGTATACAAGTGAATTGATTACACAGGTCTGATATGGACTGACCATTTGGTGCATTGACCATAATAAGGTGCTAAGGTAAAGTGTGTGCAGTGGTGGCAGTGCAAAAGTGAACAGTGCAGGGAGTGAACAGTGCAATAAATGTGCTTATTATTAAATAATGAGATGGACAGACCAAGAGAGAGAGAGAGAGAGAGAGAGATGGAGGGATTTAAAAAGACAAACATATAACATACTGTACATACAGCACAAGAAGCAGGAAGATAACAGAAGAAATAAGAAAGAAAAAAAAAGAAAGAGAAAAAGCTG
>NC_084999.1:12476171-12481171 GCF_963854185.1 Sardina pilchardus | reverse complement strand
CCTTTCATCGGGGGAATATAATGTGGGTATATTTGCGTGCCATTCATCTTGGAGGCAGCGCGAGACAGCACGCAGCGCGGCACAGCTCAATACGCCACACAACGAACCAAATGGGGAGATGATTGCTGTCGGGAGTCGCACCAGATGCCGGTTTAATTCGGAACTAAGACCCCAAAAAAAAATGAATTTCAACAACACACACACAAAAAAAAAGACACAAGGGAAAAGTGTCTGTAGATAAGCAGAAGGCAGAGATGGAACTGAAAACTGACATCTGAATTACGAAGCTTATGGAAGTCAACTTCAGAGCTGCATTGAAGAGAACCTGAGAGAATGATTCAGAGCTTCGCATAAATAATCATGAACGATAGGAGAGAGAGAGACAATGAAGCAGCAACAGGAACATTAAACTGCTCAACAACTACAATGGAAAAGCATCCAAATAAACCCATCAGGTTTATAATTAGAAATGTTCTATCCTCTCACTGTCGTCTGGGACTATAGGAGATCAGAATCGTAGACTCAACTAGACTGCACTCTTATTCTCCAGATGTGACAAAGAGGGGGCAGAAGATCAGATCAAGGATACAAGGATACAAGGATGTTTAGTACTGAAGGCTCCTTGTTCTCTCACTCTCCCTCACCAACCCAACACACACACACACACACACACACACACACTAAAAAAGAGGGAGAGAAAGAGAAGGAGAGAGAGAAGAATAAGAAGCAATAAGTCATTTAGGAGTACGAGCACAACAACTAGCTGCTCATCTAAGATCTTAAGCAGCAGCCAGAGCAGCCCTTAAGTCTCCACAAGGCTGATTCTCCCAAATCCCCTCTTCCTCATCCTCCTCCTCTTCCTCCCCCTAATATCTCTGCTCAGAGGGCATTAACGGCCATACAATGTGGGGGAAGACTGAGGAGGCGCAGAATTAACAATGATTAGGAACCATCTCATTACACCTGAATGGTATCTGGGAGGCTGGGCTGATCGGCGAGGGGAGAGTGCTGGGGCACCCAGCTGGGTTGGTGGAGGAGAGCGAGAGAACACGGAGCCTTCAGTACTATGAAGCCATATGTGGAGGTTAAAATGTATGTAATTGTGTGTGTGTGTGTGTGTGTGTGTGTGTGTGTGTGTGTGTGGTGTGTGTGTGTGTGTGTGAAACACAATTCTGGATTATTAATAACATTAATAACACATTCTGGATTACATGTGTGTGTGTGTGTGTGTGTGTGTGTGTGTGTGTGTGCGTGTGCGTGTGCATGCGTGCGTGTGTGTGTGTGTGTGTGTGCAAAAGAGTATGTTGGTGTTACTGTGTGGGTGTCAGTGTTTGAGTATGAGTGCATGGTGTATATGTGTGCGTCTGCAAGTGCGAGTCTCTGAGTGTATGTGTGTGGGCATCTGAGTGTGTGTGTGTGTGTGTGTGTGTGTCTCAGAGAGGGTGTGTGTGGGTGCATAAACATCCCTCCTTATCAGACTGCCCGCCCCTCAGTGCTCAGGGCTGATTGAACAACAGGGCCTCGTCTCCATACCTCTCCTCTCTCTCTCTCTCTCTCCTCTCTCTCTCTTCTCTCTCTCTCTCATTCTCACTCCCTTTTCTTCTCTCTCTCTCTTCCTCCTCTCTCTCTCTCTCCTTCTCTCAAGCACCTCATTGATATGGAGATTTGCCACGCATCCAACGGCCTGCATCCCGCAGACGCATGGCGCTCGGCGTAATTAACAGACCGTATTAGCGCTGCTAAATTTGAACAACAGTCTACCTCGGTAATTAGGCCTGAGTGGAACAGGGGAAAAAAGAGAGGAGAGGAGAGAGAAAAGAAAAGAGAGGAGAGAGAGTTTGCTTCGTGACAACACCACAAACCGTTAAAAAAAAAAAGGCTAAAAGCATTATGCAGGAAATGTAGCAGGGATGGAGTGATGCAGGAAATGTAGCAGGGACAGAGTGATGGTTATGTCCAGTCCGAAGTACGAAGACACTTTGAAGACATGCACAGAGACTCAAGTGTGCACTCTGTTAAGAGACAAAGCAAACAGACAAAGCAGGAGAAGAACTTGTGTAGAACTAACAGGAGTGGAATGTGAGTTCTCTAACCTCTCAATACCTCAAACACCTTGACCTCGTGGCAACCTCACAAAGAACTGATTTTTGAGAAGAAACAAAATATATAATAAAAGCAGTTTGTTGTAGACTAAATCTTGTTTTATACAGAATTGCGTTTATCACTATATGATTTTAAAACTACCATCATAAGGCCTCTCAATTGTTGGTTAAATTGACCTAGCCTACTAGCTAAACCACTTTGTCCAAGATGGTCTCTTGGTCTCGCCATCATTGAGGCTTGTGCCACTCTTGTGAAGGACGGCTCGTTTAATTCAAAATATTACAAAATATCGATGTGGCCCCATCTACAGGTTTTTCCTTTTTTTTTGTCCAGGCCCCGATGATGACCCCACTTTTTCCGATATATTTTGAAAAAAAAAAAAAAAACTTGTCTTATATTCTGGTCAATATGGAAGTTGCTTGATCGAGCTGTAACCTTGCAAGTAGACCGACGGGTCATCTCTTTAATGGTGTTCTTTTGAAACGGATAAAACTGGACTTTGTACACTATGTAATGAACAGCCTTGAAATGTAAACACGCCGAAGGTCTGCATCGACGTCTAACGTCTGTGGGTAGAGGTGAGAAGAAAGAAGACATTCTTCACCAAGCAGCACTCCAACAATGCCCCTTTTTGCTTCGAGTATCTGGAGGAAAAGTACAAAATCATCCCTTTTTTCTCGGCCGCCCCCCCCCCAGTGCTCGCCCGTGTGCAAACATGAAAAGGAAAGGGGGAACCACTGGGGGCCAGGTGGAGAGGCGATGTTTCAGACGGAGTCAGGTAAACACAGCCAGGGCTTGTATGCTCTGCAAAATATTTGACCGCATTAGCAAAAAGCAGGTGAGGTAAGGGAAATGGAGAGAGGAAGAAAGAGAGGGAGGGAGAGAAGGGAGAAGGAAGAAGGGAGGGGAGGAGAGGGGGAGAAGGGAGGAGAGGGGGGAGTAGAAAGAGAACTTCCAGCAATTCTCCTCTCGGCTTTCTATTGTTGATGAATCGGCAAAGAGTAGGAAGAAAGAGAGAGAAAGAGAGAGAGAGAGAGAGAGAGAGAGAGAAAGATGGAGAGAGAAGGAGTGAGATGGAGAAAGATGGAGAAAGAGAGAGATGGAGAGAGAGAAGAGAGAAGGAGGGAGAGAGAGAGAAAGAGAGAGATGGAGAGAGAGAGAGGTGGAGGACTCTTGTTCTCCATGAGTAATAGAGAGAGTTGAAGTGCAGACGACCCCTGCAGTGGATTTCGGGGCTTTTTCAGACATCCACACATTGTGATTAAGGGCCGGTGTGTGTGTGTGTGTGTGTGTGTGTGTGTGTTGGGGGGGGGGGGGCGGGGGGGGGGGGGGGGGGGTCTGAGGAGGAGAGCTATGCTACCAGCCCTGAGCACCATCAGACAGGAAACAAGCGTCTGGCTGCAGGAAAGAAAAATGCTAATCTCCAACATCAAAGACTCACAAAGGTGTCTCTGGCCCAAACCTGGTCAAACCCAAATCCCTCTGACCCTTGCTCCGTCTGTCTACAGGCTCAACGTTACGCAAAGTAAAGAAGTAAATCGCAACGCTAAAGTGGATACGTGATAAATCCTCATAGCGTTAGTGGCCTGTGTCCTTGCTACACTCTTCAAATTAGCCACCGTCCCTAAAGCCATTCCACTCACCGTTCTCCCAAAAGCCAGAGGAAGAATCCAGATACACAATGACAGATAGAAAGACCCAATCACCTACATTTACTTCCATTCATTCAGTGAACAGGCTACATACAGCGCTTCACTCAGTAAATGGCGCTTTTAGTTAGCATCAAAGCATTCCTCGGTGTACAAGGGCAAAACACTCAAGTGAGGATGCCCATGAACCAGACAGAAGCCACCTCCATTAAATGAGAGAGAATATGTCTATGCATGTTCTAATTTGTGTGTTTCTGTGAAAATGTGTGTGTGCGCACACTTGCACACGGTGTGTGTGTGTGTGTGTGTACTACTCTCACGTCTGTTCTCACGCTTTTGAATATATGAGTACTGTACATACTGTTGTCTGTTAGTGTCAGTGCCTATTGCATACAATACATGTGAATAACTGTTACGGTGTGTTTGGCATGCATGTGTGTGTTTTTTGTGTCAAGCACTCACCACTATCTTGGAGTCCCTGACTGTGTTCTCAGGGATGGTCACCCAGTACTCGGGCTGCTCCCACTGGGGAGGCTGGTTGTGGACGTTGGTGATGGTCACACTCAGGTCCACCCCGCTGCTCCGGTTGCCTCCGTCTGTGGCGACGATCTTTTGGGTGATCCGCGACGTCTGGACGAGGAAGGAAAGAGATGGGGAGGAGAAGTGAAAGGAGGGAGGGATAGAGAGATAGAGAGAGAGAGATGGATGGATGAGAAAGGTGAAAGGATAGAAGACAATTAGAAGCGAAAGATCAGCAGCAAAAGAAAATGTCAGAGAGATAGAGGAATATGGAAGAGGACAAGGATGGGGAAAAGGGAGAGAGAGAGGGATGAGAAAGATGAAGGGATAGAAGAGAGATAGAGGACGATAGAAGAGAGGAGGACAGACAGAAAAGGAGGGAGAAAGGTACGCACATAAGAACATGAGAAAAAAAAAAACAAGAATGGGGTTAAGACAGTGAAAGGTCAAGAGTTCACACAGTCTCATGTTGACCTTTGACCTCATCTCCATGTCCTCAGTCAGCAGGCATGAACGTACAGTAAGTGCCCCTAACACCTGAGCTCAGTCACGAGCAACAGGACGCCTCGTAGGGAGACCGGCGTGCTGGAACGAAGAGAGCGCTAGGAGTGGGCAGCAGATACCTCTCGCCGATTTAAAAAGAAGAAAGAAGAAGAAGAAAGCGTGGCGACACTCTGAGGGAGGAGAATAGTCAGCATTATTCATCGCCAAAAAATGAACGGCAAGAAG
>NC_084999.1:12463671-12471171 GCF_963854185.1 Sardina pilchardus | reverse complement strand
GGCTGTTCTCAAATTTGGGATCGTTGTCGTTCTGGTCTGCGATGACGATGGTGATCTGGCAGATGCCGATAAGAGGCTCCTCAGCCTGGTCAGTCGCCGTGACCGACAGACTGTACTCCCGCTGGCGCTCCCGGTCAAAGGTCACGGATGTGCTGATCACACCTGAAGGTGAAAGGTCAAAAGGTCACAAAGGTCACATTTCCAAACCATTTCAAATGTGGTACAATGCTTACTCAGGAATATATCAGTGTACTATTAGTGAATTAGCACAAATTAATCATAGCAATTTAAACTAATTATAATTGTTAGCAACAATTATAAGTGTTGATCGCAATAACATTTCTCTGTTCTAATGTTTCTCTTCATTTGTGACGTGATATCATGGCATGAATGTCTTTCTTAAGCCCTATTCGCACGGGATTAGTATTACCTGTGGACCTTTGGTGATTTGTGATAATTGCGGAGAATGTCTGAGATCTTAGTCCCGTGCGAATGTGCCATGTCTGTAATTTGTAAAGTAAAAATTCCGCCGCAAATTACCTACTGTATTTCGCCAAACACAGACGTCCGGTGATAATACTAATCCCGTGCGAATCTGCATCTCAGTGATTGCTATTGCAATTGCATATCTATTCTACTTTGTGCGTTGTTTTCGGACGTTAGCATACGACATATCCGGGTGTAATGTCAGTGAAAATAGAGTAATTTACAGACTTTGCTCATCCCGTGCGAATGCGCTGCAAGTAACACAGAGGTGGGGCGATAATTTGAAAATGACCAGAGGTCCACAGGTAATACTAATCCCGTGCGAATAGGGCTTTAACATCAAGCAATCTGTCAGAGCTAGAATGCATGAATGCCAATCTGTCATGGGTGCATCAATCTCTTGGGCTCTTGGTATGAGCGTGACGTTAAGAGTGACGACGAGTCTCTACCTGTGTCGGGGTCAATGACGAATCCCGCCGAGGCTCCGTCGCGCTGCATGATGCCGTACTTCACGTCTCCGTTGAGGCCGATGTCCGCGTCGTGGGCGTGCACGCGCAGCACGAACGTCCCCGGGGGCTGGTTCTCCAAGACCCACGTGCTCACACTGTAGTTCTGACACTGGGGTGGGGGGGAGGTATTATGGGATTACTGACACCTCCAGTGTTTCAACAAATTGATCAAATCAATCAGAGAAATAATCGCCTAAATCTCAGTATATATGGCTCATGTTAACCCAGGTGATTTCTTCTGCCTTTGAACTTTTCTCAACTACATTTGCAATTTGACACTGTGAGTAACAGCATCATTACAGACGCCATTAGACTGAATTAGCGCACCCAGACTAGACCTATCCCATTGGCCCCTGAGTGCCCTTCGCTACAGGACAGCCTTGTTGGCTACCGAGCGAATTACTGAGCAATCGAGAACGACACCATAACACTTTCGCCCCCCAAAAGCAAGTCGAGACCATCGAGAGCCAGACCATTGTTTCACTGCTGCTCTCTCCATATTGGATTTGGACAAATGGCTCATCATTAGAGTGGAATTAAGAGGCGAGTGGAACCTGAGGAGGAGGAGGTTTTTTTCTTCTTTTTTTTTCACTTTTTTGTCTGTGATGACCAGCTCCCAGAGAGGCAGTGGAGCCAGACGGTAGAGCTGTCTAATGAGCACCTTCAAGATACGAGCCACACACACACACACACACACACAGACGTACACGTCAACCACCGCAACCGCCACCCCCCACTAACTTTACGGCCTTCATTAGCCTCATCAACCCAACCCTTTCCAACCCACCCACCCACACACACACACACACACAGACACAAGCACACAGAGAAAGTGTGTGTGTGTTTTGGAGAGCGGAGGCAGTGGGGGGCCCAGGAGAGGCCTTGTCGAAGCTGCACGATTAATCAAGTAATTGGATCAATACAGAGGCAGGGAGAGCCGTCAGGCAGCTTGAAGGAAGCTCACAGAGATCACGCTCCTTCGCTCTCTCTCCCCCCTCCATTCCTCTCTCTCTCTCTCTCCCTCTCACTCCCTTCTTCCCTCCCTCTCTCCTCCCCACTCATTCTCTTTCCGTGCAAAGGCATTATTCTGTAAACGCACGGAGGCTTACGGGGGGATTCGTTGCTGTTTATCCTGGGAAAACGCTTTAACAGATAGTCCATAATCTACTGAGCAATTAGGAATGACAAGCAGGAACTTATTGACTACAAAGAGGGCTTTGGGCGGTGAGTTTGAGTTGGGGAGGCGAGCGGGCTCTGGTGGGAGAGGGGGGTCTTAGGGATGGGGATGGTGGTGGTGGTGGTGGTGGTGGTGGAGATGGTGGTGGTGGGGAGTTAAGGCTGGGGCTGAGCAGAGTTGCCATTGCCCTGGGTCCCAGTGGCCCACTTTGCCACCTCACTGCTGATAAGAT
Organism: Sardina pilchardus; assembly: GCF_963854185.1. Classification (NCBI taxonomy): domain Eukaryota; kingdom Metazoa; phylum Chordata; class Actinopteri; order Clupeiformes; family Clupeidae; genus Sardina; species Sardina pilchardus. The sequence goes on along the minus strand of NC_084999.1, from coordinate 12,468,767 downwards.
GTCACGAAAACACACACACACACACACACACACACACACACACACACACACACACACACAAACAAACTGCATGAACGCACACACCAACACACACACACACACACACACACACACACACACACACACACACAAACACATAAAAGAACACACACATATTATGCATTCATAAGAATGCACACATGGGTATGCATCCACACACATGCGGCAGAGAGGAAGAGAAGACAAGAGAGAGGAGAAGAAGAAAAGGAGAGGAGGAAGAGAGAGGAGAGGAAGAAAACGGAGTGCTGAAGAGAAAAGAGGATGAAGAGGTACAATGGCGAGAGGAGAGGAGAAGAAAGGAGATGAGTAGATAAGAGAGGAGAGAATAGTCGAGGAGGATGGTGAGAGAAAAGAGGAGAGGAGAGGAGAGGAGAGGAGAGGAGAGGAGAGGAGGATGGTGAGAGAGGAGAGGAGAGGAGGAGAGGAGAGGAGAATGGTGAGAAGAGAGGAGAGGAGAGGATGGTGAGAGAGGAGAGGAGAGGAGAGGAGAGGAGAGGAGAGGAGAATGGTGAGAAGAGAGGAGAGAAGGAAGAAGAGAGAAGAAAGAGAGGAGAGAATAGGCAAAGAGGAGGAGGGAGAGAGGAGAGAGAGGAAGAGAATGGTGATAGGAGAGGAGAAGAGAGGAGAGAATGTTCAAGGAGGAGGAGGAGGAGGATGGTGAGAGAAGAGAGAGGATGGAGAGAAGGAAGAGAGGAGAGGAAAAGAGGAGAGAATAGTCAAGGAGGAGTAGGAGTAGAATGGCGAGAGGAGAGAGAGGAAAGGAGAGAAGGAAGAGAGGAGAGGAAAAGAGGAGAGAATAGTCAAGGAGGAGGAGGAGGAGGAGAATGGCGCGGCTGAGCGAGAGAGGCTGGAGAGGGGCCAGATGTTCCCTCATGGGCACACTTAGCGCTGCGCTTTCATACGCATCCACCGAGCCTCTGGGTGATTCCCTCCCTGAAATATTCATCTCCAGTGCCAGACCCAGGGGCGAGCGCAGAGTGTGTGCGTGTGAGGAAGTGTGTGTGTGTGTGTGTGTGTGTGTGTGTTTCTGTGTGTAGATATGTGTGTGCTAGGGAGTGCATGGAAGTTTGTGTCTGTGTGTGAATGTGGATGTGAGACAGTGTGCACATCGCATCTATGTGTGTTTTGTGTGTGCATGTGTTTTGTTTACGAATTTGTGTTTGAGAGAGAGAGAGAGAGTGAGTGTGTGTGTGTGTGTGTGTGTGTGTGTATGTGTGTGTGTGTGTGTGTATGTGTGTGTGTGTGTGTGTGTGTGTGTGTGTGTGTGTGTGTGTGTGTGTGTGTGTGTGTGTGTGTGTGTGTGGTGTGTGTGTTGGGGAGAATGATCAGGCCCAGTGTTGCTCAGGCTTCAGTGAAGCTGCTCCCTGACGGGGCCCCCAGAGGCCTCTCTCCGGCTCCGGCACCAGCTGCCTGCACCACTCCACTCACACACTACCTCTGTCCTTCTGAGATACACACACACATGCTCACACACACCTGCACACACGCACACACACACACACACACACCTGCACACACGCACACACGTACAGTACACAGAATAGTGTTGCAACTAACGATTATTTTCATAGTCATTTAATCGACTATTGTCTCGATTAATCGATTAGTTATTTAAAAGATAAAATATCAGAAAATGGTGAAAAACTGTTGATCAATGTTCCCCAAAGCCCAAAATGTCAGAGGCCTTGTTTTGTCCACACGTCAAGAATATTACGTTTATTGTCATTAAAGATATAGTCAATAGAGCTGAAAATATTAAAGTTCAAGAGGCTGGAATCAGTGAATTTTGAGTAATTTTCCTTAAAAAACTATCCAAACCAGTTAACCATACACCAAAATAGTTGGTGATTAAATTAATAGTTTACAACTAATTGATTCATCGATCAATTGTTGCAGCCTTTCCTGCACACACAAACACACACACGCACCACACACACACGCACACTAGGGCTGTTATACTTGCACACTGACAAACTCTCTGTGTCTGTCTCATACGCATACACACACGCACACTCACATGCAAACACCCACACACACTCATTCACTCTGATGCTCAGTCACACACTGATCTCTGATGCTCAGTCACCCGCACATGCACTCTCACTTCTTCTTCATCTCTAACTCCATCTCACAATCTATCTATCCGTCCATCTCTACATCTTCCTGATCTCCTGTCCACATCAGCATCGGCCTTCCCCTCATCTCTGACCTGACTCTCATCGACTGCCTGCCTCGTTCCATCTCTCGACTTTTCTCCTTATCTCGTTCCAATATTTTCATTGTAATCTCTTGTCGATTATCTCCTCTCTCTCTCTCTCTCTCTCTCTCTCTCTCTCAACTTCAAGTTCAAGTTCAAGTGTGCTTTATTAGCATGACAAATATGTTTTCATTACTAAAGCAGAGCATTTAGACATTTACCTAGAGAATGTTTGGAATACAGTACATGGTAATACAGTAAAGTACTCTCTCTTTCTCTGTCTCTGTCTCTCATCCTCATCTCCTTGACTAAGTCTGTGTCACACTCATATAGACCCGCCAGTGTAGACCCACACATGCTGCCTCTCACCTCGTCGAAGACGGGTTTGTTGTTGTTGATGTCGTTGATGCCCACGATGACCTGGGCGGAGCTACTGAGAGGGAGGGGCCCGCCGGCGCTGTTGTCGTCGGTCGCCGTGACGTTGAGGATGTACTGGGGCCCACGGAGCGTGGGGGGCGGGCTGCGGCGCAGCTTGATGATGCCTGTAAGCCAGGGGAGGAGGACAGGAACAAATCAGAACTTGAGGAGGACAGGAGCCAATCAGAACTCGAGGAAGACAGGAACCAATCAGAACGCAAGTTTAAATGTCAAATTGAAAGGTGTTCTACTGGCAGAGCCTTAGACTTAAAAGTAGCTACAGTAAATAATCAAGGAAACTAGGTGAAGCGTGATAACATTTCTTCATTCATTTCTAGGTTTATTTGTTTGATCATGTCCCTTCTTTATCCCTGTCACTTTCTTGTTAAAGCAAAATTATACAGGTAAATGGCAATTCAACTATGTTTAACCAGAAACTAGTCTTCAGATACAGTCTGATGCTAGATAAACACAAGCATTATTCTAATTAGCAGCCCAGACTTTATGTAAACTGTTCTTACACCAGCTAGCATGATAGCCAGCTTTTAGTGTTTAAATTTCTTTTCCATTATAATTAGTTTCAGCTTCCTTTACTTATGAATTATATATATAAAGAATAATCCACATGTTCAAATTGATTTGATAGTATAAATGCACATAATGGATCAGTTTAATGGACCACCGTGAATTTGTGCACTCGATTCGGTCTGACTACTGAAAATGGAGAGGAGAGGAGAGGAGAGGAGAGGAGAGGAGAGGAGAGGAAGATAGGACATAGACAAAGAAATTATAGACAAAGGAATACAGAGAGAGGATTGGAAACACACACACACAGACACACACACACACACACAGACACACACACGCACACACACATACTCAACACAAACAAACAATACAAAAGAAAACTGTTTACAATGATGTGGGGGGGAAAATATTTGCCTTTCTTCCCAGAATCCTTTTTTTTAATACTCCCACAATCTGCTACCACAGCCAGTGTGCCTCTGCCTGTCTTTGATGGTTTTCCCCATGCAGCTTCAGCACAAATAAATAAATAAATAAGGAGATAAATAAATAAACAAAAGCAATAGCCTCCTCGGCTGCTTGCCTCTGAGCTGGTGCCTGTTGCTAACGCTAACGCTAAAGGCTGAGGCAGAAGCTGCCTGTGCTGCTGGTGGTCGCTGTGGCGATGGGTGGGAAGAGGAAACAGGAGTGAAAGAAAATGGCACGGAGGCTTTGAAGTGACAACTTTTCACAGAGTAGCAGCGTGGAAGCCAAGGGCCATCTGTCTCCCCCTGGCCTGAGGAGGAGGCCATGCAGAGGAGAGGAGGGCACAGGATGGGAGGGGGAGAAGGAGAGGAGAGGAGAGGAGAGGAAAGGAGAGGACAAGAGAGGACAAGAGAGGAGAGGAGAGGATAGGTGAGAGAGAAGAGAAGAGAATAGAAGAGAAGAGAGAGAAGAGAGGATGAGAGGAAGGAAAGAGGACAGAAGAGAAGAGAAGCGAAGAGAGAAGAGAAGAAATGGGAGGAGAGGAAAGGAGAGGAGAAGAGAGGACAATAGAGGAGAGGAGTGAGGAGGAGAGGATAGGTGAGAAGAGAAGAAAGGATGAGAGGAAGGGAAGAGGACAGCAGAGAGGAGAAGAGAAGACAGAAGATGGGAGGACAGAAGAGATGAGTGTAGAGATGGGGGAAAAAGTGAGGGGAAAAAGGGAGAAAGAAACTGACAAAGGAAAAGAAGACATGACAAATAGAGAGGAAGAAGAAAGAAGAAATACAGACAGATAAGAGAAGAGACAAAAACATCCGAATAAAGGAGAAAAGAAGAGGATAGATGAGAGAGGGAGGGAGGAGAGGAGAGGAGAAGAAGGGAGAGGAGCTGAGCGCAGGAGTGATAAGGAGGTGAGCAGCTTAGCATAACGCACAGCCTCCACCTGTGAGGCAACAAGCTCGTGTAAACAAATGATAACCTCAGATTGCAGACAAATGTAACCTTGACTGTAAGACAGAAAATACTGAATACATACAGATAGACAAAGAAAACACACACACACACACACACACACACACACACACACACAAAGAGTGCAAAATACTAACAACACCACTAGGAAGCACAGAGAAGATTGGAGAGGAGGGGAGAGGAGAGAGGGAGAGAGAGAGAGAGGGAGAGAGAGGGAGAGAGGCTGTGCAAGAGAGAGAGGGAGAAGACTCTCTTTATGTGGGTTTAGAAATGTCCTTGTTACAGTTTTCTCTCCCGAAGGGGGTTTGGGCTGCAATTTATCCTTGGTCCCAGTTACCACAGCAACCCAATTCAAATAGCAATCCCGAATTTGTGAGTGTGCGTATGCTTGTGTGTGTGTGTGTGTGTGTGTGTGTGTGTGTGTGCCAACATCTCTGCCTACCCTTCTGGTTGTCCAGTTCAAAGTTGCTGTCCTCGTTGCCCC
>NC_084999.1:12453880-12463471 GCF_963854185.1 Sardina pilchardus | reverse complement strand
ATTAATATTGAGAGAGTGATGGTGACCAAGAGGGAAGGGAGGAAGAAAGAAACACAGACAGACAGAAAGAGAGAGATAGGAGAGAGAGAGAGAGATGGAGAGAGAGAGAGGAGAGAGAGAGAGAGAGAGAAAGAGAGAGAGATGAGAGAGAGAGGAGAGAGATAAAGGGAGAGGAGAGGAGAGAGAGAGAGAGATGGGCAGTGGTGCTGCGGAGGACAGAAGAGGACCTACACGGCCTGTGAGAAGACGGGCCCTCGTCGTTGACGTTGGCCATGCGGACGCGGATGGACGCGGTGCCCGTGCGTGGGGGCGTGCCCTTGTCCACGGCCACCGCCAGGAACTCGTACATGTGATTGGGCCGCTCGTAGTCCAGCGGCCGGGCCGGGCACACCACGCCCTGGGAGCTGATGTCGAAGTCCGAGCTCTGGATGAAGTAGGAGATCTCAGCATTCAGGCCCGTGTCGCAGTCCCGAGCCAGCACTGACACACACACACACACACACACACACACACAGGACACATAACACACAGCAGGGTTACATACAATGTCATTTGAATTAATTTTGCAATACAATACAATACAAATACAATACAAACAAATGTGCTGCTTAAATTATTTGTATTATTTTATAGTACATAATATACACATCACATTATCATCATATGTCATTTGTACATGCTAATTACGATGAATAGAACTTTCACTTGGACTTAGAAAACCAGTGATAGAGAGACAGAGGATAAGGGTGAGAGAGAGAGAGAGAGAGAGAGAGAGAGAGAGAGAGAGAGGGGAATGAGTACACAAAGAGAAAAGGAGAGAAGACACAGAGGTGATAAAACGCTGTTGACCGAGTAGGAGGGCCATCGGGGGGTTGGGAACGAGGGCTTCCAGTTAGAACAACCTGAGATTAATTATTGTCACGGCAACCTTGATGACGACACGCCCTGGCCGGTGCTGTAGAAAAGCAACACAAACCTCTCCATCAGCAAGGGAGAGAGAGTGATGAAGAGAGAGAGAGAAAGACAGAAATGGAGAGAGAGAGAGAGAGAGAGAGAGAGAGAGAGAGAGAGAGAGGACGTCAACAAGGAACGCTCTCACAGGACAAGTTCAGGACGCTCTGGCCTGGCAAACTGTCATGTCCGCTCGGGAGAGCACACCAGGAGAAGGAGACCTATCCCTGGCAATTACCGTCCAGCCTCCTCCAGAGAGCCCAACGGCTGGCCTCCATCCCTCACTGCATGTCTCCTCTACCGGACCTTCTGCCCAGACGGACTCCGACCACCCCCCCACAACCCGTCCCCCGCCCCAAAAAAACACAACCCCCGATAAAAAAAAAAAAAAAAAAGAACCATCTTGTTTGTGGCCGAGGTCCACGGTGCTCTGTGCGGCAAAGTGCTTTTTTTAATTAAGCACTCACTCATGTTTTAAAAAAAGAGCCCAATGTTAATTAAAAACCACGTTGGGAGAGGCCAATTCTTCTATTTGACAAATTTAAGAGCCCATCTGTCAGAGGGCCTCATTGGTGGCCCCGTGCAAACGAGAGAGAGAAAGAGAGGAATAGAGAGAGAGATAGGGAGAGAGAAGAGAGAGAGAGAGGGAGAGAGGTGAAGGTGGGGGTGGAGGTGGAGGGGAGAGAGAGAGAGAGAGCGGCGTGTCGAACGGCACGGCACATCAAAAGTAAAACTTGAAGAAGGCTTTGCTGTCATTAGGACGGCTGCCAGAGATGACGCGTGGAGGTGGAGGTGGTTGTGGGGCGGAGTGGAGGGGGGGGGGGGGGGAGTAGCTGAGTGGGGGTGGGCGGGCGGTGGTGGCAGTACCAGTGGGGGGGGGGGGGAGCAGGAGCACCTCAGGCAAGCTGTCAGAGCTCCCAGCCAGCCAGACGGCCAGGCAGGGTGGCAGGGTGGCAGGGTGGCAGGGTGGCAGGGTGGCAGTGTGGCAGGGAGGCATAGCTCCTGGGCGGGCGAGCGCTGTGTGCCGAGGCCCTCTAATCTCCAAGGCAAATGCAGCGCTCCGGGGGCTCACCCACCCCACACATGTGACGCTCCGCGCCTGTGCTCCCCTCTCTGGGCTACACCGCTACTTCTCTGTCCATACTGATCATTCTCTCGCTCCCCCCCTCCTCTCCCTTCATTCTCATGTCCCCCCTCTCTCTCTCTCTTTCTCTTCATTCTCATGCCCCCCTCTCTCCTTCATTCTCATGCCCCCTCTCTCTCTCTCTGTCTCTCATTCTCATGTGCCCCCCCCCCGCTATTTCTTTCTCTGCAGATTCCACCGTACACTCGTAGCGTCACTCTCACTATCTCTCTACCCGTCGTCCTCTGGCTCACATCACAGCACACACTTAAAGCACCTGTTGCTAACGCAGCGCTGTGTGTTGTGTGTGTGTGTGCATGTCGGCGAGAGCGCTCCTCGTGTAAGCATAAGCAAAAAGGTTCTTCGGGGGGGGAAGAGGATTCCAACAGCAGGTTCATTAAAAATACACAGACTAATATAATATGTCTGCAGGCTACCTATTACCATTTTTAATGCATGGGCTAGGGACCCAGGAGCTGCAGCCACAGCGGAATAAGTCACAAGAGCGGGGTGGGGGGCGGGGGGGGTATGCCTACACGTGTGTGTGTGTGTGTGTGTGTGTGTGTGCGCTGTGTGCGTGCGTGCAAGCATGCGTGTGTGACAGAGGCTTGTTGCCGGGGCTAAGACTCCCTGCTCCCCAGCTCCTCTAAATCCTTCCAGGAAGTTTTTCGCTCCATAATTGGACCGCCTCTCTTTTTTTCCCTCCTCTCTTCCTCCTCTTCTTTCTCTTCCCTCCTTGTCTTCTCCCCTGCCCTCCCTTCTTTCCTCTTCTTCGCGCTCCTTCCCTGGTAGCGCCTATTAACCGCTGAGGCCCAATTTATAAGTCTAATCCCGATTTAAGGTAAACAACAGTAATAATCTCCTCTCCCTTCTGCTTGGCTTCCCTTAGTCAAGAGATTGCCGTCCGTGCCCTGTCTTACCGTACTCCTGGAATTTAATGTATTTTCCTACTTTACCCCCCCCCCCCCCCCCCACACACACCGTACCCCTCCCCCACACACCATCCACCCTTCGTGCTCCTCTGAACGCAAAACACAAACACAACACAACACATTTGATAAGCAAATAAGTAGAGCAGGCCGCCACTGGGTCGGGGCCCTGTTGTGTTGCCGTTCAGTAAGAGCTGACTCCTCCAGCGCAGATAAAGCAGCTTTTTTAACGCTTCTTTTCCCCCCTTCACACTCCCCTCCTTTGCAAACTGTAAATAAAATAATAATAACAGAGAGAAACAACAACTGAAATACCCTGCAAGAGCTCCAACATTTGCATGTAGGCCCCACACACACACACACACACACACACAAACACACACACACACACATCCCACCCGCCTGCTTCCTAACACCCATCGAACTGAGACGCATGCCGTGTGTTAAATACTATGCTGCGATATGTAAATGCAATCAAATTTCACAAATGCTGCAGCAGCGCTTTACACACACTCACTCTCTCTCTCTCTCTGTGTGTGTGTGTGTGTGTGTGTGTGTGTGTGTGTGTGTGTGTGTGTGTGTGTGTGTGTGTGTGTGTGTGTGTGTGTGTGTGTGTGTGTGTGTGTGTGTGTGTGTGTGAGTGTGTGTGTGTGTGTGTGTGTGTGTGTGTGTGTGTGTGTGTGTGTGTGTGGGTGGGTGTTTTGCAAAAGCACAAGCACTGTCCTCCTGTGCAACCCCAAAGCGGTGTGCTGGGCTAAGAGCTGTTTTAGGGGATGGAATAATTAAATAACGGCCGAGGTTGTGGGCCGCACTCGTGTCAGAGCAGCTACTGTGATCTCCTGATCACTCACATCACACAGACAGCCAGTGAATGCAGACAGAGGGGCAGGTAATCGCTCTCTCACTCTATCACACCCTCCCTCTCTCTCTCTTCTCCCTCTCTCACACACACCCTCCCTCTCTCTCTCTTTCTGCCACACACTCTCCCAATCACACCCTCTATCTCTCTCTCACACACACACACACACACACACACACCACACAGTCACACACACCAACAAGCCTCCACATCGTTTGCCATGTTCATGTGAGTTCTTTAGACACCTGCTGTTTTTCACGTCGCTTTAACCCGGGCCGTTGGCATCTGCGGGCCTGTACTCAGGTCCAGAACACAGTCCCTGAGAGAGGAATCAAACCTGCCGAATCTAACAAGTGGAGCTCAGGGTCTCCGGGAGCGTTGACAGGTCATGAAAAATGGAGAGAAAGAGATGTCTGCGCAGGAGGAGAGGGAAGGAGGGATGGAGGGAGGGAGGGAGGGAGGGATGGAGGAAGCCACCAGTCCACTCTCCCAGACAACAACCCCCCCTCCCCCCTCTCCAGACCAGGGAGGTCCCTATTTGATGCGCATCATGTATTTTTAAAGAGCCGTAAACAGAGGGATTGTAAAAGACATGAAGAGAAAACACTCTTTCAATTACAGCGATAAGATCAGGAGGCCTCGGGGGAGAGATAAGAGCCCCAGAGGAGGTGTCACAAGAGGTGTTTTAAAGAGACGGGGTGGGGGGGTGGGCTCAGGGGGGCATGGGCCAATCAGAGATGAGGGGTCAAAGGGCAATGGCAGCTGTCAATCTTTCTGGGCTGCTTCTGGAGCTGATGCAGCGTATAAGGAGCCTAACGTACAGGATGGCAGACACACACACACTCACTCTCACTCACTCACTCTCTCACACACACACACACCACCACCACACACACACACACACACACACACACACACACACACACACACACACACACACACACACACACACACACACAGACACACACACAACCACACACACACACACACACACACACACACACACATTGCTGGTGGGAAATGATTACACGGCGCAGAGAGGTCGTGAGAATGAGAGGAGCTTGTTGGGCCTCTGAGCAGCAGCTCTTTGATTAGAGTCCATCTCTCCTACCCATGAATCTCTGGAAGGGAGTCTGTGTGTGTGTGTGTGTGTGTGTGTGTGTGTGTGTGTGAGTGAGGCCTGCCATAATGAGTTAGTCTATAATTACGACCGGAGCTCCAGAGACATACAGCCACAGAGGGAGATGAAGCAGACTACTGAGGTACCCAGGAAGAACTTCATATCACACGGAGTGTGTGAGTGTGTGAGAGAGAGACAGACAGACAGAGAGAAGAGAGAAAGAAAGAAACAGACAGACAGTTCTGCACACAGACAGGGTTCTGCACACAGACATGGTTCTGCGCACAGACAAGGTTCTGCACACAGACATGGTTCTGCGCACAGACAAGGTTCTGCACACAGAGAAGGTTCTGCACACAGACATGGTTCTGCGCACAGACAAGGTTCTGCACACAGACATGGTCTGCGCACAGACAAGGTTCTGCAACAGACAGGGTTCTGCCCACAGACATGGTTCTGCGCACAGACAGGGTTCTGCACACAGACAGGTGTGTCCTCGGCTCACCTTGGAGGAGGGAGGTCCCGGGCGGGATGGACTCTGGGATGTTGTCTCGGCTGTAGATGGAGTGCAGGAACTCCGGCGTGCAGTCGTTCTCATCCGTAATGTGGACCACCACCTACAGGGGGCGACACAGAGGAGGACAGATGATCACTGGGGAGGAGGATGGACAGAGGTGTGTGTGTGTGTGTGTGTGTGTGAGTCTGTGTGTGAGGGTGAGGGGGTCAGGGCCATTCTCCTACCCCAGTGCCCCCCCGCTGTTCGCCTGACTGGGTTGTGTGTGTGTGCGTGTGTGTGTGTGTGTGTGTGTGTGTGTGTGTGTGAGAGAGAGAGCGAGAGTTTGCGTGTTGTGCTCTGTGACACAGCTAACTGAGGCGTGTTGACTGGCCGTGATGATGAGACCGTAGGAGGAGAAAAACATCTTCAGCCAACCTAGAGAGACCTCCATCAGCCACGCACACATGCACCGCGTTACACTTCACACACACACACACACACACACACACACACACACACACACATACACACACACACACACGCAAGCAAACACACATGTGTGTGTGCGTGTACACACACACACATATACACAGACACACACACAAGCAAACACACATGTGTGTGTGCGTGTGTACACACACACACACACACACACACACATACACAGACACATATACAGACACACACACACACACACAGAAGCATACACACAGCTAAGCCCATTAGCTCAACACTTTCACATATATGCCCATGGCATAATGCTGACAGACATGTCAATAACATACACACATAAACCGTAGTCTATCACCCTTCCATACCGTATATGTAGACTCGGTAAGATACTGTGAATGCTGTACTTCCCCCTTACAACAAAACAAGTTTATTGACTGACCAAAATCTATGGGCCTAGTCTGATCAAAACATACATTTTAATTGATGGAAAAGTCTTTCAGCTATTTCTCTCTCTCTCTCTCTCCTGTTCTCTCCACTCTCTCTCTCTCCATTCTCTCTCTCCTGTTCTCTCCACTCTCTCTCTCCATTCTCTCTCTCTCTCTCTCTCTCTCTCGTTCTCTCCATTCTCTGCCCTGACCTAGTGCAGTACTCCGGGTGCAGGCCTCTCTTTAAGGCCTGATGAAGTGCTTTATGGAGTTTAGACATTGTCGGCTGCTTTGTTGCGCTGTATTTGGACAGCTGTCACTGCAATGTGCCTCCAGCGATGAGAAGAAGCAACTCCCCCCCCCCCCCCCCCTCCAACCACCCACCCAACACACACACAGCATGATGGTGTGACACATCGTGTGTGTGTGTGTGTGTGTGTGTGTGTGTGTGCGTGCTGGTGGTGGTAAGAGAGAGCGAGAAAGGGGAAGATAGAGAGAGATGAGTATGAGAGAGAGGAGAAGCAAATGTTTTGGGGGGGGGGTGGAAGGGAGGGAGGGAAAGAGAGAGAGAGTGAGAGAGAGAGAGAGCAGACGTAGAGAGATGGAGTGAGGAGAGGAGAAAAGAAAGGGGGGAGCGGGTCGCGGCGTCGGAGGAGGACGAGAGGAGGGAAGTTGGTCATGCCGAGGGGAGACTGTGGAGCCGGGGAGGCTTATCTCTGAGGAGCAGCACTGCCAAGAGGGAAGGCACACTCGCTCGCTCACACACACACACACACACACACACGCGCACACACACTTGCCTTCGTCTCTGACGCGCTGCCATTGCCACGGACACAAACACTCGCACACACACGCGCTTGCCAACTTGCACCATGCGTGAGGCCTGATGCTTGTTTGCATCCTTCAAAAATACCCCCCCCCAACAAACACACACACACACACACACGCACACACACACTAACTTTCACCGCCTCCCCCTGGAACAGAAAGGGCTGACCGCTTCCTCTGGGGATGGGGGGGCCGGTGGAGGCAGGAGCCATGACTGTGGGTAAAGAGAAAAGGCTCTTGGGAGACCAAAGGAAGTTTCTCTGCCAGAAGATATTCATGGCCCACTCAGAAGTTTGAAAAGAAGAAGTCACAGCTCCAAGCTGCCCGGCCGGCCTTCACATGCTGCACGTCCTTTGGAAACAGCTCTTCCAACAGCCTTGTTTGGTGTACTGTTAAATGGCAATGTCTTCCCAGTCAAGTCGAGAAAAAAAACAAAACAAGACCGTTTGCCTTAAAAGGGAAAGTCAAAGAAGCAACTCAACATAAAAACTCCACAGCTCCGATTCTATATTGCTTCAATAATCCCGACACATTCATGAACGGTTGCTGCATTCTTCATGAAAAACGCTCAGACTTTTCCGACCTTATAAGGAGTTACAGTGGATGAGAGAAAAGCGATGTCTGGTCAGATCGAGCAGATGATTCCTCATCAGCGGTGCTTTTGTGGATTGAGAGAATGTGGGGGGATTGGTTGCTATGACGGCTACGAGGCGTTTAGGAGAGATGAAGAGCCGGCGCTCGGACAAGCAGACAAGCGTTGCCATTCTTCATCAGCAGACGGCAAACGCAACAGGAACGCAACGACTGTCTGTTACGCTTCTCGCCTCTGGAAGACTGGCTTGACAGCACTCCAGTTAGAGAGGGAGGGGGAATGAGAGAGAGAGAGAGAGAGAGAGAGAGAGAGAGAGAGAGAGAGTGTGTGTGTGTGTGTGTGTGTGTGTGTCTGTGTAAAGAAAGAGACACAGGTAGACAGAAAAGGGGTAAACTTGGACAGGAGAAAATGTCCACTTGACTGCTCTTTCTAACAACGGATCATTTACAGAAACCATCACTCTTCGCTTGACTAGGGAACAGTTTGTACTGTTCTGCATGTGATTTGTTTTTTTTTGTTCTGTTTTGTGTGTGTGTGTGTGTGTGTGTGTCTCTGTCTGTGTGTGAGCCTTTCATTCGAATCTACTGTACACTGCATCATCTGTATAAAGTAACATATGGCATATAACCCCCCCCCCCACACACACACACACACACACACGCACACGCACGTGACACTGTTTGCACTGATTTTGATAGTCAAACTACGTTGGTCAGGGAGTTTTCACAGTGGCCCACCGTAGCCTGAGTGAATCTGAATACATTTGGCTATGCAAACAGGTTGTGGCAACCGTAAAAAAAGCAGCCGGAGTCAAATCACCTGAACTGATTGTGCTGAGTGCTCCACCAGCGGCCGTGTCTGGCAGGAGATAAACCAGAAACACATCAGCGCCTGTCAGTCCCACAGTGTGCTGGACTCCACACACGTGTGTGTGTGTGTGTGTTTAAAATGCACCACACACACAACACAGAACAGTGTTCCACAATTGCCATATTTTACATTTAATATGCGGGGGGGTGCACCTAATTCATATATGTAAGACTGCATGTGTCACTTTCGATGCATTTCAGAATATGGACACAGGGCTTTTCGGCGGCCATTTGGACTAAATGTGCAATGCCGTTGCCCGGGGGACAGAGGCTGCGGCTGGAGCTGAGTGGCTAATGGCCGGTCATTTCGCTCACGCTGGAGCCAGCTCGGGGACAGATTGAGAGCAGACACACACACACTGATGTTTCAGGGAAAATGGGCAGGGGACGCTCAGAGGCCTTAGCAGTGGAGGGAACAGCCTGAGAATGGCCCCTCTCTGGGCCTATAAGAGCAGAAGGGACGTGAGGTGGGTTGGAGGGAGATAGGGGAGACATGGTGAGGAGGTGAGGGAATAAGGAGGTGAGGAGGGGAGGAGGAAAGGAGGAGAGGGGGTGAGGGGGAGAGGAGGTGAGGAGGGGAGGGGGTGAAGGGGAGAGGAGGTGAGGAGGAGAGGAGGAGAGGAGGTGAAGGGGAGGGGAGGTAAGGAGGTGAGGAGATGATGGGGTGAAGGGGAGAGGAGGTGAGGAGGTGAGGGTGAAGGGGAGAGGAGATGATGGGGTGAAGGTGAGAGGAGGTGAGGAGGAGAGGAGGTGAGGAGGAGAGATGGGGGGTGAGGGGGAGAGGAGTAGAGGAGGAGAGGAGGTGAGGGGGAGATGAGGGGGAGAGGAGGTGAGGAGGAGAGGAGGTGAGGAGGAGAGATGGGGGGTGAGGGGGAGAGGAGTAGAGGAGGAGAGGAGGTGAGGGGGAGTGAAGAGGGGGAGAGGAGATGAGGAGGAGAGGAGGTGA
>NC_084999.1:12441380-12448880 GCF_963854185.1 Sardina pilchardus | reverse complement strand
TGCCAGGCCCCAGCTGTGCGGCGTCTGCGCCTCTGCCCTATCAGCTCCACCGGCTCCTCGTCACCGTGGAAACGAATGGTCTTCCCTCTACCTGAGGCTCTGAGAATCATGCGGCGCTAACGACACTTTCATTGGTCACCGCCCGCCACCCGGCTCTTAATTGCACTCAGCACAGCACTTCAGCAACGGAGCTCCATTTCCTGAAAATCTGCACTTTGGCCATAAGTAACACTCTCCTGTACGCCTATATATAAGACAAAACAGACATGATTTCACCAACAAGACATAGCCAGAAGTAGTTGTCAAAGGCATAATGACCCTCCAAGTCTGGACATTCTTTTATAAGATTTGGAGGGTCATTATGCCTTTGACTACTGTCTGTTCTGTCTTATACAGTATGTGATTGTTTATATGTTTCTGAGGTTGCTGAAACAACAGAATTTCCCTTTGGGATGATTAAAGTATATATTTCTATCTATCTATCTATCTATCTATCTATATTATTGCTATACCATGACGTCTCCTTGTCATTATTGCCATCATAAGATAACAGATCCTGTCCATCTGTTTGCATAACCATAATCATATTTTGGATAACTTTTAGTTAAACTGCCAATGATACAATTTTCCAATCACTAAGGAATCACAAGAAGTCTTGGAAAAGTTTTGAGATGGGTAGCCTGTAAGTGTGTGTACTATATACACACAGAAGTGATGGCAGCACGTACTGGCTAATCAGGTGAAGCACAGGAGTATGCTCGACAGGTGCTGCAGAACATGTTCCGTCATTTCTCATTAAAGAAGAACATGGCTGCCTGTGACTCCCACTCTCTCTCCCGCCTTCCTACATCTGGCAAAGAAACCAACCGACACGATGAGGGAGAGGATATTTGTTGTCTGTGAGGTGAGAAGTGTCAAGAAGCAAGAAGAGTCACCTAACATCCAAGACTGGCATTTCATCCAGGCACGTAGCTACAGTACACACCAACTCCTCCTCGCCAGATGAGAAAACAAAGGCCCTGGGGAGTGATTACTGCACCACCAGGCACCACCCCACCACACATACACTCGACCTGACAGTAATTGAAATGAAACACCCAAAACAACTAACTCAACCTATACAGCCAGAGAGGCAGTTGGGACTCCTTCCTCTGTCAACATGCACCAGATGTTCAAATAATGAGGCTACCACAGTCTCAATGCACTCTGCTGTTTGCGTGTTACCCTGCTTTAAACGTGCCATTGCCTCAGCTTTCAGCATTAAGGGCCGTTCACATCAAGAATGATAACAATAACGAACACTATAACCATAACGATAAAAGAGTTCACACTGACCAATAATAAAAAAAAGTCTCTCCTCGTGTTACGTAATAAATGTGATGGCTAAAATGTGATGGGTTCTGAATGGCTGTTAACTTTTTATCGTTCTCAAAATCGCTCTGAAAGTGATCCCCAAACGATATCGTTCTTCATGTCATTATCGTTATACTTTATGTGTGAACGTCGTCATTCATATTAACAAGAGCGATGTCTGTTTACAGTTATCGTTATAAATATCACTCTTGGTGTGAACGGCCCTTTAAGTTGGCCAAACCACGTTTCCGCTTATGAGCTTGTGCTCTCATTTCCCATTTTAAAACCGTCTACCCCGCGTGTTTATCTTTCTCCCTCCGGTCACTATTATCGAACCAGGGAGGCAGTGACCTAAATAGCGGCTGGATTGATCTGAATATTTCCAGTCGTGGCCCCTCCAGCTGATTCGCACCGCGCCGCGCCGCGCCCTCACCTTCCACCAACAGGAACTGCGCGGTGGCCTGAGAGCCGTCCCCTCGCCGGGCGCTGAGTCGATACACCAGGGTGCCGGGGCCGGCGTCGGGCCCCACCGAGGTCAGGTACGGGAACGGGAACATGGCCCACTGCAGGTCACTCAGGCTGGGCAGCGTGAGGGTCAGCCGACACAGATACCACTCGTCACCTACAGAGACAGACACACAGAAAAAGCAGAAATTAATCAGCAGATCAACATCAACATGCTTGTGAAATAATGTTATAATAAAAAGTTCCAAATGCAAAGAAATTGAAGACTTCTTATCACTTATCCGTTTACTGTACATACATACTGTTCTAGCTGATTATTCTATACTACAAGTCACAAGGAAGTATGGAAGTAGAGTACAGATAGAGCAACAGGAACCAAATGACTACAGAGTTGCTCAAACAAAGTGTATTGTGGCTCTTCAAGACTGAACATCTCTGTGGTGAGGTCACCTAATGAGTGGGCAAACAGAGCCAAATCAATCACCGCAGCGTCACTTCAAACTCGGCGTGTTTGGAGAGCCCACCAGGTCACGATAATGACCACAGCCATGATACTTTAATCAGCACTGGGGTCAGTGCTCTGTGTGTCTTTGTCCTTCATCAAATGATCACAGCTAAAATAATGTGTGTGTGTGTGTGTGTGTGTGTGTGTGTGTATTTTCTAATAGACTCAATGGGCTTGTCACAGCTATGTTACATTAACCCCCTGTCACAACCGCACCCCCAGGCTTGGTGCGAACACAAACACTCATTTACGGCTATTTCTGTCTTCCTCGGAGGTGTTCATGAACTTGACCATGACCTCTGTACACATGTGGGCACCACACACACACACACACACACACACACACACACACACACTCACTCCCACACTCACACACACACACACACAAACACACACACAAAAAAACCTCAATCCCAGTTGAGAAAGGGGGCCTTGCAAGAAGGAAGCCTCCGTTGTTGCCAGAAAAACTAATCACGGCAGCCGTCAGCGCTGCGACAGAGAAACGAGCAGCCGACTGACGCCGGAGCCTGAGCCACCAGCGCCACTGAACCAACCAGGCATCACTCTGTCATTTAGCTCAAGGACTCTTTGGTGGAGGGAGCGCGTGCGAGGGAGACGGAGAGCGAGAATAAGAGAGAGGGGGGGGGGGGGGGGGAGAGAGGGAGAGAGAGGGAAAGAGAGAGAGAGAGAGAGGGAGATAGAGAGAGAGAGAGCGAGAGGGAGAGGGAGAGAGAGAGAGAGAGAGAGAGAGAGAGAGATAAAGAGAGACAGACACAGGGAGAGGAAGGAGGGGAGAGAAGTTGACATTTGTGAAGAGCACGTCATCGCCTCCCCTCCAGCTTGTCCTCTCCGGCGTGTTCTCGGAGACGCTTGCTGACAGAGCGGCAGGGAGAGCTCTCTGGTTAGAGAAGAAATAACAAAACAAAACACTCTCTGAAGATCAGTAACGGCAAAGCAAAGGAGAACTGAAGTTGTTGCAGGGGCTGGGTGTGTTTGTGTGTGTGTGTGTGTGTGGGGGGGGGGGTGGGACAACTGCTGTGGGGGTAGAAGAGGGACCAAATGCAAACAGAAATACATTGTTTTTATTTATTTATTAGCTACTTGAGGACGCGGTAGTGCTGCTTCCTCCATCACCCTCCCAGTCTCCCCTTCCCTTTGAGTGTCTGCATGTGGCGTTTTGCTTTTTTTGCTTGCAACCCAGAGTCTGTGTTTTTTTTGGTTTGTTTGTGGCATGTTGTTTTCGACATGGCGCGCGAAAGAGGAGACAACAGCGAGCGCGTGGCAACTTCACATCTGAGCGCGGGCTTCCTGCTCCTGTTTCCTGGCTTTTCATACCTGCTGCTTTTGGAAGTTGTCAGTCGAGACTGACAGAGACCAAAAGAGAGGGAGAGGAAGAGGGAGGGAGGGAGAGATGGATGGGGGTAGGGAGAAGGAGGGAGGGAGAGAGAGATGGAGAGAGAAAGGTAGAGGTAGGTAGAGGTAGGGTGGGAGATAGGGAGAGAGGGAGAGATGAGAGAGAGATGGAGAAGTAGGGAAAGGGAGAGAGGGAAGGAGAGAGAGAGAGAGATAGAGAGGTGGGGAGTACAGTCGATAGAAAGGGCAAATGGAAGGAAGAGGAAGGAAGGAGGAGGAGAAGAAATGGAGAGGTGAGAAAGAGGAGGAGGAGAAGAAATGAAGTGATAAAGAAGAGGAGGGGCTGTTAGTGCAGCCTTGACATTTATCCCCAGTTCTATCTCTCTGACTATTTCTGTCAGTCCAAATTCTATTTGGTATTGCACTAATGGGACCTGGTGGTGGGTTTGATGCTACCGACGGGGCGCTTGTGCAAGCAGATGGAGCTGCGCTCGGAAGCCTTGAGCTCCAGCTTGTTTTACTGGGCCAAACACACAGCCAAACAGACAGAGAGATATGAGAGGAGGCTGTGGAAGGAATAACTTGTGATAGGAAAGGATAGGAGAGAGGGAGAGAGAGAGAGAGAGAGAGAGAGAGAGAGAGCAAGAGAGAGAGAGAGAGAAAGAGAGATGTTCCCTTATCTGCTTGCTATCCTCCCATCTTTCTTCCTTTCCAGTGCGCATCTCTCTTCGGACAAAACGAAGAAAAAAAAAAGACGGCAGCAACCGAAGCACACAAATCAGCGGAATATCACCGGGTGACAAATAAACTCCCCGTGCACATTCCTTATGGAAATGTATGGAAATCCAACAAGCTGCGCCCAAATCGGGGCGCACTCTCAAATGGAATTCCGCCGTCGTCTCGTCTGCTGTGCGAGTCAGGCACCACTGCTCGCGGCCTTTTCTTCCTCCCCTCCCTCCTCCTCCTCCTCCTCCTCCTCCTCTTGAGAGGAAGAAGAGGAACACTGCCAGTCCATGATGTGCTCTTACTGCCAGTCTGGCTCTGTGAGTTTGAGCGCGCTCAGTGCATACATGCATAAATGGGGGATAGAAACTGACTGCCTTACGGCTGGCTTGGTGAACAGTAATGATTTTAGTTGAACATGTGCCTGTCTGAGAATGTGTGTGTGTGTGTGTGTGTGTGTGTGAGTGTGAGAGAGTGAGCATGTATAAGTGTCTGTGAGTCAGTATATGTGTGTGTGTGTGTGTGTGTGTGTGTGTGTGTGTGTGTGTATGACTGTGAATATATGTGGGCCTGTGTGAGTGTGAATATAATAGTGTGTGTGTGTGTGTGTGTGTGTATGTGTGTGTATGTGTGTGTGTGTGTGTAAGAATATGTGTATGTGAGTGGGATTGTATATGGGCCCGTGTGAGAAAATCTGTGTGTATAAGCGTGTATGTGTGTGTGTGTGTGTGTTCCATGATGAGCGCCTCCATGTTGTAGTCCCCAGCCCGCACGCGTCTCTTATTAAAGCAGCGGCCACGCCGTGCCGTGATGCGGCGATGCAGCTCGGCGGCACTGCACGGCGTGGCAGAGCGGAGCGGAGCCTATTCATTTGCACTGTGTGTGTGTGTGTGTGTGTGTGTGTGTGTGTGTGTGTGTGTGTGAGCGGAGCCTATTCATTTGCACTCGGCTGGCTGGCTGGCTGCGGTTGCCTCTGTACGCGCTGAGTGGGTGTCATAGCATGAGATCAAATAAGAGGTGCTGTATCGGGCGGCGGTGGGAGATTAGCTGGGGTTCACGCTGCGGCTAGGAAGAGGCAGAGGGGAGGGCAGAGGTGGGGAGGGCCAGGAGGAAGCCTTCTATCCAGATCCTGTGTATGTGCCAGAGTTCCCTGAACCCAGCTCATCTCTCTGTCTTTCTCTTTCTCTCTCTCTCTCTCAAATTCAAATTCAAAAATGCTTTATTGGCGTGACAAATAAGATATTCATGTTCTCTCTCTCTCTGTCTCTGATCAGGTGCTTTTTGACATACAGTATGATGTTTTGGGGGTTTGTATGTGTGAATGTATTTAGGAATGTTTGTAAGGAGTTTGCTTTTGTATGAGGCACATATGATTTCATGGGTTAAGTGATCAATGATCGCATAAATGGTGGTTGAATCTCTCTCTCTCTCTCTCTCTCTCTCTCTGTATTTGTCTATTTCTCCCTCTCTCTTTCCCTCGCATAGCTCTTTCTGATTCTTCAAAATATACAAACACACACACATAGATGTCTATATAAACACACAAGGGCACGTGCACACACACACACTCACGCTGAGCTCCTCTAACCGACTCTCTCTGTCTCCACAGGGGGCCACATCCTCAGGACCACCATCACATCACCTAAAGTCCGTCCAGATGTCTGGATGAAAAGGAGACTGACCCCATACCTTACACTCACACTCACACACACACACACACACATACGCCCCCACAATACACAAACACACACACTCTCTCACACACACACACACCTGAGCAGCTAATTGGCTGCAGGCTCAGTCAACAGCCCTCCCACTGGTCCTCAACGGAGAAGCCGGAGGTCTGGTCATCAAGACCAGCAGGGGAGGGGATGTGTGTGTGTGTGTGTGTGTGTGTGTGTGTGTGTGTGTGTGTGTGTCCACTACACAATAAGCCCACTTCAAAGACAGTCCAGACCTCCCAGGCCCCTGCTTACCCACAATGACCCAAGCCCTCATTTCACCATCACAGCATCTAAATGAACCCCTTCAGAGGGAGAGGATGGACACACACACACACACACACACACACACACACACTCTCTCTCTTTTCACTTGATCAAACTCTTTTTGGCTTCCTCTCTCTTTCTCTCATCCCAGTACACTAGACTGTCCAGAACTGACCCTTGGTGCACTGGTGCCGTCCATTCTCTCATTCAAGATGTTTGTATCTCGCTATTCTTCTTCCTGATTTCTCTCTTTCTCTCTCTCTTTCTCTTTCTCTATCTCTCTCTCTCCAGAGGGGGTTTTCAGAGGGACTCATTCCACAGATCGGATGAGAGCAGAAAAACAAAACAAAAACCAGACATCAACTCCTCTCAACATTCCTCTCTGATCCGTTCTTTTTCTTTGTCTTCCTTCTCTGTCTCTTATTGTCCATCTCTCGGCCTCTCGCGTGGCGGTGGTGGCGGCGGCGGCGTCGTTATGCCCCGTGCGTGCGGACCGCCGCATCTCAGGCCCGTGCCGTCCGGCATCGCGGCCGATAAACACGGCCGACAAAAGAGCCGAGGGGATGCCCAGGCAGTACATGTGTTTGTTTACGCGTCTTTAATCTGCACTAAGCCCGAATGGCAATGAGGCAGAATGGTGGATATATTATGGGCCGTGTATAAATAGCGGCTGAATTTAATCTGCGTCCGACCAAAAGCTGTGTTCTCATTTGAATATCAATGGAGAAGATGTCATGGATTGTTATGTGTGAGAGAAGAGAAGGGGGGGTGGGGGGTATGAGAAAAGACGGAAATTGTGTTTGGGGTGCAGTCATGTTCTTCCTTTCTTTCTCTCTCTCTCTCTCCTTTTCTTTCCCTTCATCTGTCCCTCATTTGACATGGTGTAAATTGGAGGCGGTAGAGGCGCAAGACAGATATAGCAGGAGCAAAATTTAGATTGCATTCAAGTGATCTGAAAGCATCTGTCAAGCAGAAGATCTCTGACTCTCCTTCCTCTTTTTGTCTTTTTTCCCCTCCCTTTGTTTCTCTCTCTTCCCCTCTCTCTCTCTCCACCCCTGTGTCTCTCCATCCCCTGCAGCGCTTCAGCTGTGTGTGAGTGTGTGTGTGTGAGAG
>NC_084999.1:12426380-12436380 GCF_963854185.1 Sardina pilchardus | reverse complement strand
ATCTCAGACAACCACAAACGGCATCACGCGCGGAGCATCCGTCCGAGAGGCTGGAGAAACAGATCCTTGCTGTGTGAGGCCAGGGAAGGTGACCTCGACGTGACCAGAGGTCTCTAGGGTGTGTGTGTGTGTGTTGGGGGGGGGAGTGGTCCTCCTTGCCTGAGTGTTAGTGTTAGGAGAGGGCGGCTGGCTGGCTCGCCAAAGCCACAGCTGAGAGCTTGCTACCACGGCTGCCTCCTTCTCTTCCCTTCTGGAAACCGGTGGAGGCTTCCTTCCTTGTGGGGGCGAGATGGCTTCCAGACCAGCATGACACAGAAAGTCAATTAGAGGCACTTTGCCATGAGTGTGTATGTGTGTGTGTGCGTGTGTGTGCGTGCTTATGTGTGTGTGTGTGTGTGTGTGTGTGTGTGTGCCTGTGTGTGTGTGTGAGCAGAGGCACAGATAATGACAGCGATCAGCGATCCATAGCCCTTAAAGGCAGAGTGGGGATCAGGGGGCGCGTGGGCTGGAGGTGGGGTGGAGGTGGGGGCTTGTGGCTGCTCCTGACGCACTGGAGTGGGGGACTAAAGCTGCCTGTGACGCGCACGGATCCTTCTCATTACCACCAGCGGCCCTGTCTCCCGTGCTGCCTGAACTCATTAAAAACCCCAGCGACTCAGACAGCATGGGGCCACTTTCTGCCCCCAAGAACCCACCCACCCCCCCCAACACCTACCCCCCCCCCCAACACCTACCCACCTCACCAGCTTGCCCCATACGCCCGAACCCCATGCACCTACCACCGCCGCCACTCACGACGACGAGAGACGGCGTTCGCATGACCTTTTACAAGTGAGAAAAAAAACACACACAAAAGTTCTAGCAAGTGCACAAGTTTGTGCAGAAACACACAAAGACATCCTCTCATACATGAGCACATGCACTTACACTGAGAGAGAAGGAGACACACACACACACTGACACACACACACACACACACACACACACACACACACACACACACACACACACACACACACACGCCAGGTTGTTACACAAGCATTGGTTTTACAGGCATGATTACAGCATGCAATCTGACACTTGCTCCGCGGCACTTAGTCAGCTGCTGCGATGACTGCTCACCAGATGGCATCTGTCGGACCGTGTGGCAGTTAGCACAATACGAGACCAGCAAATGGTAAATTACTTCTCCAAAAGAGCCGCGGCAGCCCTCTACTAAACCAAAAGAATCACGGTGCATTTTAACTTGGACAACTATACATACTGTACACGTTCATTCCAAACAGCATATATGTGTGTGTGTGTGTGTGTGTGTGTATATATGTACATGTAGGAAAAGGGTGCGCCAGATGGATAAGTCAACTTGTGATTGGTCCCCACACATTTGTTTTCGGAAGCAGGACAGAAAAATTTGGAGGTTTCCAGGCTGAGCTGCAGAGCGAAATCCAATCGCCAGCAGATCGGGCTGGGTTTACCCACCCATCTACAGGTTTTTGCCTACAAATTGATATTTTATATGAGGAGGAGAGTGATATTTAGAGAGTTTTAAAGCAAACTTATTTGATCAACATACTGTACACTATCTGTCAAGAGCATCCACTCACCATCATTACCTAATTTTTGACAGAGGAGGCGTTTAGAGGCTTTTGCATCTGCGATCTTCATACTGTATATAGATGTAGGAAGTTCAGAAACGCCATTGCATTCCTCCTAAAAGACATAGGCCTAACATACCAGTGCTTTGTGACTTAATGGTTTATGGGAAAGTCTGTGGGCTTCTCCCAGACTCTGCTAGTCATGCCTGAGGAGTGGAGCTCCCAGACTCTGTTAGTCATGCCTGAGGAGTGGAGCGGTTACTTGCTCGCATCAGGTTAGCGTTGGTTGCATCAAGCGGCTGAGAGAGAGAGAGAGAGAGAGAGAGAGAGAGAGAGAGAGAGAGAGAGAGAGAGAGAGAGAGAGAAAGAGAGAGAGGTTGGAGCTTCTGGCGCTGGAGTTTCACACACTGCCACAAATCCCATACGAGCAGTCGCAGTCGGCCTGGATCAGACAGATCTACTTATTTGATTTTCAGGTTGCGCACACACATACACACACACACCACCACCACCACCACCACCAAACCCCGTACCCTACCCTATCCTACCCCTCCACACAGTGCAACACCTCTGGGGAATCTAATCAATCAGGCCCTATGAGAGCAGCGGCCTGACCCAAGGCGAGAATCAAGCCCAGCTCCCTTTGATGCTGGCACACAGACAGAAAGCTTGTTTTTATTTATCTGGTGCCTAACTGAGACATGGTTTACAGGCATGCGTGCGTCTCGGTGTGTAGACGGTGAGACCATGGGAAACAACCCTGCTGAACTGTGTCTTTTAAAGGCGGAATATACGCTTCTTCCCATGCCTTTCTGCGGAAATCCGATGGATAACTATCGGTAGTCTCCCAAGCTAACTGCCCAGCAGGACAGTTGAGCTTATGGCTACGAAACGTCTTTTCCCACGAACAGGATCTGAGAATGTGTCTTTCTCATATCGAACCCCGCATCGGTTTCACAACACTAGCAATCAGGTTTCTAATATTTAAAACATAGAACACTCAGTACTGAGGTATTGGACCCTTGAGGATCTGAGAGGTCCTTTGCTGCAGACAGGCACCTGTGATAAGGTACTAGAATAGGGAGAATAGGGAATACCAGACTACCACTACAATAGGGAGACCAGACGTCCCCGGTTTCAGGGGACAGTCACCATTTTTGGTTGCCCATCTCCGGGAAAATACAGAAAAACGACCTATGTCCCCATCTGTTCACCTTACGCCAAAATCTGAATGCAGGTGGTCAAGACCACTTTGCTCCACCCTGGCTAGCAGTACTCAGCTAACTCCATAGTACAAACTGAGATGGAGAAGCATTCCTACGGTACAAGGACCTCTGCACAGATTGGATCTACAGATGCTCAACGACCGACCAGACGATATCAGACGTCCCACCACCCTCGTCTCGGTCCATGGCCCGTTTAAGACTTCATCACCTACTGTTGCTCTATGGAGCATTTTAGATCCCAAATTGTGTGTTTCCGCCAAAAAAACCACTGTTTTACTGCAGGCTTACAGTAACACTCATGTGTGATCTATATTTCATTTTGGATGTGATTTTGTGTTTGCTTTGCACACTCTCCTCTGTGCCGCTCACGAGCAGTGTCTGTGCCGGCGCGCCACGCCGCACCGCGCCGTGTGCTTGCTCGCCTCAAAGTTTCTTTGTTTTCGTTTCAGGAAAAGGCATAAGTCCTTGTCGCAATCTTGTCTTGTCATAAGAGATGCATGAGGTGGCCGAGAGGCGCGCAGACGAGTTAGCGAAGACAAAACACGAGGCGAGGAAGACGAAGGAGGAGGAGGAGGAGGAGGAGGAGGAGGAGGAGGAGGAGGGGAAAAAAAAGAAAAACACCAAGGAACATGAAGGAGAAGATAGGACATGCACAAGGCTGGATATGCCCAACCATATATATAATAAACTGCTCGCTTCTCTTCTTTCAATCTCTCAAAGTCACCTCAAAGAGATACAGTGGAATGAGAGCATGAGTAAAAAGGAAAGAGGAGAGTGATAAAGAGAGAGAGAGAGAGAGAGAAAGAGAGGGAGGGAGAGATGAAGAGGGAGAGAGAGAGAGAGAGGACACCAAGGGGTACGGTAGCTCTTGAAAAAGAGAGCTCACTCTATTGCAGGTCCAATAAATCCGCTGGGCACCCTTAGGACAGCCTCTCAATAATTCAACAAACCTCACATTTACAATATGAGGCCCGTGTGTGTAAAGACTATTTTGGACGCGGTTTTTCATCATCAACCAAACGTCCCGGTGCCGTGTTTTCCCTGGCTGTTGGAAACGCGGACTGATCTGAAACATGGAAACTGTCACTTAAATTATGAATATCTGAGGACTTTTGTTCGGCATTAAAAAATAAAACATTGAAAAATTGATGCGGCCACCTCATTGCTTATGCATGAGTTTTGTCAGGAAATTTCTCTTTAAAAAAACTCACAATCAGAGGTGGTATGGTGTTCACACACGTGGAGAGAAAGTGTGTGTGTATTTGTGTGTATATGTGTGTGTGTGTGTGTGTGTGAGAGAGAGAGAGAGAGAGAGAGAGAGAGAGAGGGAGAGAGAGAAGGAGAGAGGGAGAGAGAGAACTTGTGGGGTGGTCTAGTGACAGGGCTTTTTTCTACACAACTGAATGAGGGCGGGCTGACAGCCAGTCTGTCAAGTGAGCCCACTGGCTCTAGAGGCCTGTCCATCATTTTTTGAGAGATGTGATTGGCCCTGAGTGGGTCTGTTTGAGTTGACATGATGCAGAGGGCGCTTGTGGAGGATCTGGACACCAAGTGGCCCGTCTGCCTACAGGGAGCTGACCTGAGCTGTCCTGTCTGTCAATCAAACGACCACCTCCCTGAAGAGGCAGACAGACACAACCCTAACACACACACACACACACACACACACACACACACACACACACACACACACACACACGCACACACACACACACACACACACACACACACACACACACACACACACACACACACACACACACACGCACACACACAGTGAGATGGATGCCTTCCCCATCCCCTAAGGAGCACACTGTCATTCAGAAACACTACGAGAGACACAACCCACAAGGTGACAGCCCAAGGAGAACCACGCCCACAAACTTAGAAAGTCACACTCTCACACGCACGCACACACGCACATATACACACAAATACACACACACTTTCTCTCCACGTGTGTGAACACCATAGCACATAGGCCTCACCGAGGTCTGGGTCCGTCAGGGATGAGTGGGCATGGAGATGTCTGTCTGTCTGTCTGTCTGTCTGTCTGTCTGTCTGTCTGTCTGTCTGTCTGTCTGTCTGTCTGTCTGTCTGTCTGTCTGTCTGTCTGTCTGTGTGCGTGCGTGCGTGCGTGCGTGTGTGTGTGTGTCCATGTCTGTCATATCTGCCATGTTCAGTCTGTATAGTGCCGATCTGGCTTCTCTCTCATGTTCTTAGCACTCAAGTCATATATTCTTGTGTTTTTGACTTACTTACGCACACATACTGTACACACAACCACAAACAGAATCATAAACACACACTCAAGCTAGCTCTGGTGAGATGAAGATGGAGTTAGATCCATGTTTTATTTGCTCATCAATTAACCATAGCACTCCTGCTTGGCTCTTCGTCACTTACCAACACCCATCACCCCCCCCCCCCCCCCCCCCCCAAGATTCCAAGATTCTTTCCCCATGCATCATCCTTAAACACACACACACTCTCTCTATCTCTCTCTCTCTCACACACACACACACACAAACACACACAAACACACACAAACACACACAAACACACACACACACATCAGTATCGGTGGCCAAGAACCCATGTCTCACCTCTGCCGTCTGAGGCCTATCAGTGCAGGAGAGATGCTCAAAGAGTCTCTTTGGCTGTTCTCTGTTCTCACATGATGTAAAACACAAAGTGTTACCTTGGGAATGAAATGTGCTCTACACATAAAGCTGCCTTGCCTTGCCTTGCCAAGAGCGAGACATGAATAGCAGACAGCAACTGCCCATTTCTTTTCTGAAAATGTTGAAAAGAAGTTTCGGGAATGAAGGCATTTGAGTATGTGTATGAGCGTAAGTGCATGGGGAGAGGGTGAGTGTGTTTTGTGTGTGTGTGTGTGTGTGTGTATGTGTATGTGTGTGCCCTCACATATGTCTTTAATCGCTTATTATTATGAAGGTTCAAAAGGGGTGTGTCAACATCCAAGAAAGGGAGCGGTCAAGGTTGCGAGGCCTGGAGCCGGGGATGCTGGGAAGACTCGGGCGCCCATTCAGCTGCCGTCCCTTTGGCCCCGACGGAGGTCTCGGAAACACTCACTGCGCCATTCAGGTAAGAGAGCCCCCCCGCCACACACCACATTTACCACTCAAGTTCCTCCGCACAGAAGGCGCGGTGACCCCGAAACTGCCCGTGTACACACACACACACACACACACACAACAACACACACACACACAGAGAGAGAGAGAGAGACCCCGCTGAGCTAGCCCACACAAACTAAGGTGGTGAGAAGGGCAGACGCCTGAATGGCGATGTTTTCAAACACGAGAGCGAACGTGCGAAAACAGGGGCGGAACGGCAGACAAGAGAAACGGACTCTCTGTGCTGGCAGAGGACAAAGGAAGGGGCAGAGGGCTGGCACAAGGGTGTTTGCCACCCTCCTCGTTCAGCCGTTATGGTCCCAAACACACTCACACACACACACGCGCACACACACACACACACACACACACACACACACACACACACACACACACACACACACACCTACCACCCACTCATACTTCCCTAAAGAGCATAGACATGGCCCAGTGATCAAAGGCAGAGATTTGCCCATTGTTTGCATAAATAGCCACCAAACGCGGCTAAATAAAGTGCACTAAGCTGACCAGGGCTTTGGGGGGGGGGGGGAATTTAGAGGGCTTTTTGTGCTGCACAGGGACCTACTTATATGGAGCACAACAACAACGCTAGAGAGAATGGGCAATCTCATTTAATCTCACCCAGCGAGCAAAGCCCTCCGCTACAGGAGAGCACTGCCATTGGGGAAAGGGCGAGAAGAAGAAGAAAAGGAAGAGAGAGCGAGAGAGAGAGAGAGAGAGAGAGAGAGAGAGAGAAAGAGAGAGAGAATGAATGAAAAGAAAGGGGAGAGTGACGGAGACAGGGAAAAGTCAAGTCCTGTTTTAATTTAAAACAACATTGCTTCTTCACCTCTCTTCTTTATCTCTCTGGATCCCTCTCGCCCTCCTCTTCTCCTCACCATGTCTATCACTCTTTTTTCTTTCCTCACTCCTGTCTATTGCTCCTTCTCTTCTACACACACACACACACACACACACACACACACAGTGTCTCTCTGCCTGCCTGCCTGCCACACACACACACACACACACACACACACACACACACACACACACACACACTCTCTCTCTCTATCTCTCTGCCTTTCTTCATCTCTCTCCATCAAAGATGTTCTTTTGCCCGCCTTCCCTCTCCCTCCCTCCCTCCCTTCTATCTCTCTCTCTCCTCTCTCTGCTGTGTTCCCATCCTGTGCTGTGTGTGTGTGCAGTAGAGGGACTTGAAGGCCAGGC
This sequence comes from Sardina pilchardus, assembly GCF_963854185.1. NCBI lineage: Eukaryota > Metazoa > Chordata > Actinopteri > Clupeiformes > Clupeidae > Sardina > Sardina pilchardus. The sequence goes on along the minus strand of NC_084999.1, from coordinate 12,429,189 downwards.
CCTATGGAGATTTGCGGATTAGAGTTCAGGCTCCAGTCCTCCTCACCCTGGGAGTTAGCGCCTGATTAACACTGTGCCTGCGCACAGATAGTCTATCGCTCCTCTCGCACCCACAACCGCCAGCCCATCCAGTTTATACAGCTTCTCCCCCCCCTCTCTCTCTCTCTCTTTCTCTCTCTCTCCCCCTCCTCTGTCTCTCAATCTTTCTCTCCTTCAATCTCCTTTCTATTTCCATTCTCTCTCTGTCTTCCCTGTGTCTGTTTTCTTGTCCTCTCTCTCTCTCTTTCCCTCCCTCCCTTCTCCTCCCTCGCTCTCTCTCTCTCTCTCTCTCTCTCTCCATTCTGCTCGGAGCTGCTCTGTGGATGCGATATCTGACAGACGTGGCGGATCTTTATGAAATTCAACTTGTGGAGAGGCGCTAATCGAAAACCCCAGTCACTCCCGCTTATTCAAAAAGATGGCTCAGCGCTGGGAAAGCTGTCTCGATAAGAACAAACCATACACACACACACACACACACACACACACACACACACACACACACACACACACACACACACATACACACATACATACACACTCCACACCTCCCTCGCTCTGCCTCTTCACTGATAAAATTGTTTACTTCACTTTCTTCATTTTTTCTGCTTTCTTTCTCTTTTCTCTCTCTCTCATTCTCTCTCTCTCTCTCTTTTCTTTAAGTTCACTCCTTCTCACGAGGCCATGTGTAGAGCTAGAGCCTAATTCGAGCCGCTGCTCTTAAAGTACGCCTGCCTGGGGAGAGCCTCCCCTGCCGCAACACTATATGGGGTTCAAATCAACACTTCAATAATCTAACTCGGGCAAATAATTTATCCGCCAGTGTAAGATGATTTGAAAAAAAATTAAAAAAACAGAGTGCCGCGCATGTTCTCTAATGAGAGGAGCTGTCTAATGGCCGTCTTTGATATGGACACACTTTCTCTCCCCCTCTCACTCTCTCGTGGTATTTATCTACCCCCCCCCCCCCCCCACCCTCTCTCCCTCTCTCCCTCTCTCCTTCTGCCCGTCTGTCTCCTGGCACCATATGCCAGCGGGCTGAAGCCAGGGCAAATTCCCTCAGTTCTTTCCGTGCCCACGGAGCTCCAGCGCTCTTAACATTTCCACTTGATGTTCGGCCCTGTGAAGTGACTGGTGTGCTGGGGAAGATGCTGCTCGTCTCCCCCCTCCCTTGCCCCTCTCTCCTCCAGCCCGGTCCACCCCCCAGCGCCCCCGGTCTCTCCCTCCCCATCTAAGAGCAGGCAGTGGGGGGAGTGATGGAGGCTTCGGCCCTATGACAGGTGAAAGGAACAATCCACTCCGAGCCCAGCCCGCCCCTGCGGCTCTGCTGATCTGTAGCCCTCTTTAGCGCACTTCCTTTTTTTTGGGGGGGGGGGGGGGGGGGGGGGTTGAGTCAGAACAAGGCAGTCTAACAGACTGGCTGGGCGACTGGGTGGCTGGTTGGGTAATGCTGTAATGTCCTTATATAATCTACCCCTTGATATTCTCTGTCTCCCCAGCCGGCACTTGACGTGACCAGGCCCCCCCCCCCCCCCGATGGCGCAGGCTCAGATGGCGTCGGGCAACGGGCAGAGCGGGGAGGGCTGAGTCACCGTGGCACCAAGGGGCCCGGCAGCCATGAGTCAGCTGAGGGGGCGTGGAGGGGTGTGAAGGAGGCCGGCAGGCCTGAGTCGTCGGGGGCTGGAGGAGGAGTGGAGCAGAAGTGAGGGATGGAGGGATAGAGAGAGGGGAGGAAAGGAGAGAGGAGAGAGAGGAGGAGAGGAGAGGTGAGGAGGGATGGAGGAAGAGAGGAGAGAGAGAAAAGGAGAGACAGGAAAGGAGAGAAGGAGAGAGGGAAAGAAAGGTGAGAAGAGAGAGAGGAGAGGATAGAAGGAGGGATAGGGTTAGGGAGGAGAGAGAGAGATGATAGGAGGGAGGGCTAGATGGATAGAGTAGAGAGAGGAAAGGAAGGATGAAAGAAGAAATGTGAAAGGAGAGGACAGATGTAGGGATGGAGGGTTAGGGAGGAGAGAGAGCGGGATGGATGGGTAGAGAGTAAAGGAGAGAAGGAGGGATAGAGGGTTAGGAGAGGAGGGAGGAGAGGAGCGAGGGATGGATGGGCGGGGTGTGAACGGCAGAGCGGGCTGACATGACGTGTGGCCATCTGAGCGGCTAACGCCATCCGCTCTCATCAAGTCAACAAAAACAACAACAAAAACACCACACAGCACCATAACAAAACACAGCAACTCCGTAGCGCTAACGCTGAGCTCCAGCTCCACTCACATGCCCAGAAACAACAACCTGCAGCTCGCCCAGCCAAGCACACAGATGGAGAGGGAGAGGTGGGAGGGAGACACAAAGAGAGGAAGAGTTAAAGCCAAAGGTGGCAGAAAACCCAGACAGAGAACAAGAGCAGGAGTGAGTATTACAGTATTACAAAAAGACTGAAAGAAAGAGAGAGAGACAGAGAGAGAGAGAGAGAGAGAGAGAGAGAGAGAGAGGGAGAGAGAGAAGGAACGAGGGCGAATCAGAGATGAAAACAAAACAAACTCAAACTGTTGTGCTGGGTTGTTGCCTGGCAGGCAGAGCATATTTGTTTTGTTTTTTGTTTTGTTTTGTTTTGTCGTTTTGCCTAACCGTGCGCCGGCTTTGTCTCAAGCTGTTGAACAAAGCGCAGACGAGCGCGGGGAGCGGCGAACGGCTCTGCCAAGCGGCGGCAACGGTTACCGGCAGCAGCGGCAGCAAACCTGCACAGGTGGACTCCCGTTCCTCACCATACGGAACATTA
>NC_084999.1:12408880-12418880 GCF_963854185.1 Sardina pilchardus | reverse complement strand
CACACACACACACACACACCTGGGCACTATGGTGTGTGTGTGTGTGTGTGTGTGTGAGTGTGTGTGTGTGTGTGTGTCTATGGTGCTGCTGTCACTCAACCCCTCTCAAAAACTCCCACAACAACACCCCCAACCCCCCCAACCCCCCCACCCGCCCAAAAAAAGTCCCCAATTAACTCTCTCTTCACGCCTGTCCCACACGCCCCAGAAAGCCTGAGTGACACGAGGGCCACAGCCTGGCCCTGGCCCCGGGTCCACACAAAGGGCCCTGAGACACTGGGAGGAACCAGAGGGCAGGGGCAACTGAGGGGGGGGGGGGGGGGGGCAGGGGCAACTGAAGAGGGGGGTCAGGGGTAGGGCACCGGGGGCGTGTAAAAGTGCCGGGTTAAAAGGAGGCCCTGTCAGAGGGGTCCTGTCTGGGGTGCCAGGGGCCCAAAGCGCCGGCTGGTTAACCCTCCATTGGGGCGCCATGACGATGGGAGATGAGAGAGGGGTCACCAGCCTGCATTATTGGCCTGTCAACACATCCGAGACCCCACATGTCCAATCTACTGATGGAAGGGAAAAACACAGAGCAACACACACACACACACACACACACAAACACACACAAACAGGCACACATATTCAGTGCTGAGCATTGACACATGGACAGGGCAAGACACACACAGACAAACAAACACACACACACACACACACACACACACAGTGACAAGCAATCACGTACACAAATGTATACACAAAAGGCATTCAACTTATTCAACCAAATGCACATACACACACATTCGAGCTAAGCCCCATATGTCCACCCCACAAACACACAGAAATACACACACACACACACACACACACAAATACACAAACAAACTCAACCCCTCCTCCTCCAGAGTATCTCTCTATCTCACACACACACACACTCACACACACACACACACACACACACACACACACACACACACACACACGGTCCAAATACAGACACAGCATGGTGGCGAGCATATTGGGGCATGTTTATCCACCAGGCGATCACCGGTCCATCTGGAGCTGGTTTTGGGTGGCCATAGACGCTGCGAGGGCAGCGGCGCTGACCGGCTGTCTGTGCCGGCCCCGGCGGTCCCCGAGGTCCAGAACCAGGCCCGGCCAAACTGGATTATGCAGACTCTGATCGGGTCTTAAACTGCTCTGACTTCATCCATTAAAGCGACAACACACCCACCCCACCCCCAACACACACACACACACACACACACCCATGCAAAACAAGCCACAGATAAAAAGCCCCCACCCCTTACATTAGAGGGGTATCCGGGCGCTAATCATGGTGTAGCGCTTCACAGGCTCCAACTGTACCCCCGCACACACACACACACACACACGCACACATACGCACACGCACACACACACTGCTCGATCTCTCAGGCGGGACCATATTGAGATGTTTATCTAAGTACATGCTTTCTTTTTTTCTCTTCTACCCCCCACACCACTCCACCCCACTCCTCTGCGTCTGTGGTGTTGGTTTACTTGCATTAATCCTCAGATGCTCCACCTGCTCGATATTGTACAATCTTCCACACATCAATGTCAGAGAGACAGCAATAGGCAGAGAGCGAGTGAGAAATAGAAAGAGAGAGAGAGAGAGAGAGAGAGAGAGAGTGAAAGAGAGGAGGGGGGGGGCAGATTGAATTGGGATCATCTTGCTGGAATAAATTTCCACAGCGCATTTCAATAACAGCCGCTCTCTCTCTCTCGCCCAAGTCTTTCCCCCTAGCTAGGAGAAGCCCACAGAAAAAAAAAGAGAAAGTAGATCAATTTAGAAGTCGCTTGAAAGAATATCTGATCTAGTTTAAAGCAGATTGCAACTCTCGGCCTGTCTATGGTTATTGATTGGTGTGCAGAAGTGGAGGGAGCATTGTGTTGGAGGGGATTCTTCGGTCTGAGAATCAAAATGCTCCATTTCCAACTCCGAAGAGTTCTTAGTTTGAGAGAAGATTCCCAGAACAGGCCGTTAGCCGTTAGGTAGTGTGACATTTACAAGAATATTTTAGAAGTAGCACGGGCGCATGCCGGCAGTGTTTCTGTCATTTGTGTTTTGAATTGCATTCACCAACGAGTAAATAAAGTATTTTAGTACAAGTGAAGGAATTGCAAAAAGTGTGCTCTTCACTAAACAGGGAAACCCTGGGAAAGCCAAGTGTGTGTGTGTGTGTGTGTGTGTGTGTGTGTGTGTGTGTGAATGGTCTGCTATTTCTAGATGTTCACAATGTTTGAAACTATGCTGTTAATGGAATCTAAGGGGAGCCTGGTGTCTGTGCAGTGCTGCAGGGAGATCAACTTGGCAGAAGATCATACACACACACACACACACACACACAAACACACACACACACACACACACACACACACACACACACACACACACAAAACCCACACCCTCTAGAGATTTGGTCTGCCTGATGATCCTACTAGCTGGCATCTGCCACCCCTCTCTCTTTCTCTCTCTTACACACACACACACACACACACCCTATCAACTATGTCCAGCTAAAGAGAGTTGTTTTCCAAGACTGCTGTGGAGCAACAGAGTCAACAGAGAGAGAGACAGAGACCTGGAGACAGAAAACGAGAGCACGACAGAGAGAAAGAGAGACAGAGAGAGAGAGAGAGAGAGAGAGAGAAGAGAGGAAGGGAGAGAGTGGAGGAATAAAGAGGAAGGACTCGGGCCCCCGTAATGAGCCATGGTGGTTAACCTGATTAATGTTATCAGTAATAAGACTAATTATTTCCTCTCCTTCTTAAATGCACTACGATAATCCTGTTACGAGGCCCAGTATTTTGGGCCAGTTCTTAATTGGCTCTGCTTTGCACGAGCAGGGGGGTGGGGGTGTCAGACTGAGGGGCGGAGAAAGGGGCTCGAGGAGAAACAGCACCCGTAATTATTATAATTATTTGGGACAGTATTTAATATATTTTTTCTTTGCCCCCCCCACCCCGAACCCAACCCCCCCCCCCCCCTCGCTCTCGCACCGAAATCAGAGGAGCATAAGCTGCTTTTCCTACATCATATTCTGTATGAAATCAATTAAACGGGCGCTAACAAATCCTCCCGCCTTCGCTGACACACACTGCTTTGCATAATGACTGCAGCTTGACTCCTGAGCAACTCATCAAGCTTTCTGTTTTTTTTCTCCTTCTTTTTTAAAAGTCTAGTAAACAGCTGAAATGAAGAAATTTCATGAAAGACACAAATAAACATGGCACTGGAAGGGATGGGTGTTGTGGATGGTTTGGAAAAGGTTTTTAGAAGAATGAATGGGGCTGATCAAAGAGTGATCTATATAGAAGTGGATAGTCTGTGTGTGTGTGTGTGTGTGTGTGTGTGTGTGCGGTGCAAATGGTTGCCACCTTTCTCTCCTCACCTCTGTCTCTTTCTTCTCTCAGAACCTTCAATGTCTTTGCTGTCCATTCATTGGTTCTTCCATGAAAACTTATCTGTTTGCATTCGCTCTCTCTCTCTCCCCCTCTCTCTCCCTCCCTCTCCTTGTTTCTGTCCATTGCTGGTTCTGTTGCTCAGCCTCCATATTGGAGGTCAGAGCTCATTTTCAACCCATTGCAAACAGGGTGGCCTCTGGAATCACACACACACACACACACACACACACACACACACACACACACACACACACACACACACACACACACACAGAGACACACACAAACAAACACCAAGACCAAAGGACAGAAACCCTAAACCACTTGAAACTCGGCATCCACACCTGGTTAAGGAAAAACTCAAGACCAAGACTACCCCCCCCCCCCCCCACACACACACACACACACACACAGAGAGAGAGAAACAGGGTCTGCTATTGCACACAAAGCCTGAAGGCAAACAACACACAAAATCTCTCTCTCTCTCTCCCTCTCTCTCTCTCTCTCTCACACACACACACACCTCCTGCTCTTCTATTCCCTTTCTTCTCTCCCTCAGCCCCCTCCCTCCAGCACAGCGTGCTGCACTAATAATAAACACATTTAAGCTCGCCTTTCTCTCGGCCCCTGGTCAACTCACACACACACACACACACACACACACAATAAGACGGCGCAGATATAGGCAGAGCAGCCGAGCAGCTGAGCTCCCTAATAAAGTTCATATTGCAGGCCCCCTCCACCCCACCGGGAGAGGCTGGAGCTGGCAGCCAGGCGTGCCCACGGAGGGTAGAGGTGAGCAGGGGAGAGCGGGACGGAGAGAGGGGGGGTGGGCTGGATGCTGGGGCGAGGTCAGGTGGGCTTGATCACGCACACCTGGGCCATTAACACCACGGCTGACCCTAAAGGTCTGGCCACGCAGCGCTGACCCAGTTGTAGGCTGGCCTGAGAGAGGGAATAGAGGGAGAAGGGAGAGAGAAAGAAAGAAAGAAAGAAAGAAAGAAAGAAAAAAGGAAAGGTGGCAAATGGGTGGCATATATGAAAGAAAGAAAGAAATCATGAAAGAAAGAAGAATGACATAAGAAGGAGATACAAGCTAATAAAAAAGTAGAGCGAGACAATAACTGAGAATGGAAGACAAGAGTGAGAAAGGACTGAGACAAAGAGCAACAGAAAGAAAAGATAAAACATTTAGGAGAAAGAGAGATAGAGAGAGAGAAGGGAGAGAAGAGAGAGGGAGAGAAATAGGGAGAGAAAGAAGAGAGATGGAGAGAGAGATGGAGAGAAAGGAGAGAGAGAGGGAGACGGAGAAGAAACAGAATGGAGAGCTACGAGGCTGGTCGGGGGCTCACTCTCGCAGTGCCTCCTCGTTAGAGCATCAGCTGTCGGCTGCAGCCAATGAGAGCTGACAGGTGACCAGCTCTGCACCACTGAGAAACAACAAGTTTAGAAACACACACACACACACACAGACACACACACTCACACACACACACACACACACTCACACACAATCTGCTTAACCAAACTAAGAAGGGGAGAGAGAAAAGACCCAGAAACACTAACATCGTGACACGCCCTCACAGAAAGCTACAGGGTGAATGAAGGGTCACACACAACAAGCCGTGGGTTGAACCAGCTACTGTAGCCTTAGATGCCCTCCGACCTTTACTGTAATGTGCTGGAGGGAGATGGAGATGTGGGTATGATGGTGGTGGTGGTGGTGGTAGTAGGTGGCCGCGGTGGTGGTAGTTTGGGGGCACTTGGGGGCAGTTGGGGGTTCAGTTCTGCCCCCTCTACACATCCAGAGCCAGGCAGATTTCAGCTCTGATAAGGCCCCAGCGTGGCGATTTGTCCTTGGGCACGCGCTGGAGTGAGAGGATTTGACTCCACATGCGGGGGTGGCCTGGCATCAGTGTTTCATATGTGACAACCAGTGTGTGTGTGTCTGTGGGCATATGGGTCAGTTTCCTTTGTGTGTGTGTGTACGTGACTGTGTGTGGGCATATGGGTCAACGTTCCTTTGTGTATGTATGTGTGTGTGTGTGTGTGTTTATGCCTGTGTGTGGGCATGAGGGTCTTTTGTGTGTGTGTCTGTGTGTGGGCATGTGGGTCTTTTGTGTGTGTGTGTGTGTGTGTGTGTGTGTGTGTGTGTGTGTGTGTGTGTGTGTGTGTGGATGTGTGTGTGGATGCATGTGTGGGTGTGGGTGTGAGTGTGTGTGTGTGTGTGTGTGTGTGTGTGTGTGTGTGTTTGTGTCTGTGTGTGGGCATGAGGATCTTTTGTGTGTGCGTGCATGTGTGTGTGTATGAACACCCTCAACAGTCCGCATTCTGTGTGAGCGGCTCAGACAAGAGACAAATCATCTTAGCTGCGGGACGGTTTTAGCTGGACTCTCTTTTCCTCCCTCTCTTTCTCTCCCTCTCTTTCTCTCCCCCTCTTTCTCTCCGTCGCTCCCTCGTTCTTCCTCCCCTCTTTCTCTCTTTGTGCGCGCGGAGCGCCTCAAGTGCATGATGGGTAGTGGCGGTGGCGGGGGCAGCACAGCTCCGGTTCTGGCTCCGCTCGCTCGCGCTCTCAGCTCTCTCTGGGCACCGTGTCCACCCGTGTGCCAGCTGGCGGAACGTGGAGTGCTGGTCGGAACGTTCCAGAGGGTTCCACACAGCGGAGAGATAAGGAAAAGCTGCGGGCCCAGAGGGGTGCTCAGAATGGCCTTACTGACGCCCACCACACACACTCTCTCACACACACACACACAACTCACTCTGGCCTGCCTGCCTCACAGTGGGACAGATGCATTTATCACACACACACACACACACACACACACACACACACAAAAACACACACATGCATACACACATTCACACCCACACACATACGCACACACAGGCACAGGCACACACACACACACGCACACATAGACACACACGCAGACTAACACACATACACGCACACACGCACACACACATGCCTATCTAATACACAAACATACACACACACCCAACTTAAACGCATAGCCTTACAAAATCAAATACTCCTCTATAACCATATCCAACACATCAAATGGTTACACACTAGCACATAGTCAAAAATACACTCTCAGACACACACAGACACACACAGACACACACACATATACGAAAAGACGAAAGATAACCAAGTAATCGGCTCACACTCTCCCATCACCCACTGGTCCCCATACAAATGGGCATTCTGTGGAGAGGGACAGCTGTAGCAGACCCAAACACAGCCATGAATACCAGTGAGCTCCAGCCCGTCATTCAGCGCAACTCACATGTGATCAAAGCATCTACTTGTGTGTGGTGTGTGTGTGTGTGTGTGTGTGTGTGTGTGTGTGTGTGTGTGTGTGTGTGCCTGTGTGTGTGTGTGTGTGTGTGTGTGTGTGTGTGTGTGTGTCTGTCTGTGTGTGTGTCTGTGTGTGTGTGTGTGTGTGTGTGTGTGTGTGTGTGTATGTGTCTGTGTGTGTGTGTGTGTCTGTATGTCTCTCTCTCTCTCTCTCTCTCAAATTCAAATTCAAATTCAAAGGGTGCTTTATTAGCATGACTGTTTGTTACAGCGTTGCCAAAGCTACAGTAATCAATATCACAAAGAAAAGAAAATATAAGTGCATTATGCAATGCATACACATATGAGTGCAAAATAAACAGTAGTGGAAATGTGTGTATGTATGTGCGTGTGTGCGTGTGTGCGTGCGTGTGTGCGTGCGTGCCTGTGTGTGTGTGCGCACGTGTGAGAACATATGTTTTTTGTGCATATGTTTTTCTTACTGTTTACTGTCCCTCAGGTTATGACATTTCAGGACGTACTGTGCGGCCAGGGCAGCAGAGGGCCCTTCACCAAGAATTATGGCTAGTTTTTCGTTGTCTAAAATGTCTTCAAAATTTGGTATACTTTGTTTTAAGTTTGTGAAAAACGTTTGTCTTAAATTTTCATATTTTTTGCAGTGGAGGAGAAAGTGCTCCTCTGTCTCAACCTTCTCTGCCTGACAGTGACCACATATCCTTTGTTCTTTTGGCAGCCAGGTTTTCCTGTGCCTGCCTGTTTCTATGGCTAGATTGTGGTCACTGAGCCTGTATTTGGTCAGGACTTGCCTCTGCTTCATATCTCTGACAGAGATGAGATACTCTGCCAATTCATATTCTCTGTTTAGGATCAGATAGGTATTCATTCTACTTTGGTTGGCAATTTGGTTTGTCCAATGATCTAAATATTCTTCTTTTACTTGATTCATTATTTTGTTGACTCTGATTGGTGTTTGGGAAGCAGCGCTGGACTGAGCTTGGTGTTTATTAATTGTTGTTATTGGGTTAGTTAACTTCAGTACCAGCTGGCTCAGAGGACACTTTTCAGGGTTCATTTCTTGGGTTTTCAATGCCTCAAAATGGAGGGAGTTCTTGGGACTGTTGTTCAGGTGCATCCAAAATTTCAAGCTTCTTTTCTGAATTGGTAATGCCAATGGAAAACGGCCTAATTCTGCCCTACATGCATTGTTGGGTGTTTTTGTTTGAACTTTTAGCATTGATCGGCAGAATTCTGCATGTAGGGCTTCAATTGGATGCTTGTCCCACTTTGTGTAGTTGTGCATGCTGAGTGGACCCCAAACCTCGCTTCCATATAGCGCAATAGGCAGGATTATGCTGTCAAATATTTTGCTCCAAACTGTAATTGGGATGTTTATTTTGTGGAATTTTCTCTTTATTGCATAGAATGCCCTTCGGGCTTTTTCTTTTAGTGTGTGTGTGTGTGTGTGTGTGTGTGTGTGCGCGCGCATGTGTGTCTGTCTCTGTGCCTGTGTGTGTGTGTGTGTGTGTGTGTGTGTGTGTGAGAGAGCAGAGAGTGTGTGTGTGTGTGTGTGTGTGAGTGTGTGTGCATGCTCATTGCTGTGCTGAGTTTTGTGTTTTGTACAACAACACTACCTCTGTCCTATTTGCACTGTTTGCTCTCAGCTTTAGTATTCATAGCGTGTCCAAAAGCATTTCTAACATTCCACGGCTGATCTAACCACACTGAACTGAGGGTGTGTGTTTCGGTGAGAGGTGACTGTGTCCGGTCACCATGTTTTTAGAGGAAGAGTGTGTGAGTGTGTGTGTCTGGTCATCTTATTTTTTTGGAGAGGACAGGTGTGTGTACTGACGACACACACCTGTCATCACCCCGTCTCATCCTCTGAGACGCCATTCGTCAACACACACCAAACAGAGCGTGGGTGAGCACATACACATTCAACAGAAAGACTTGCGCACACACACACACACACACACACACACACACACATACACACACTATACACACACACACACACACACACTATACACACATAAAGACACACATACACCCAGTTTTCTCTCTCTTTCTCTATGGTGCACACACTACTCTTTTCGCTCATACACATAAATATTATCACACACACACACACACACACACACACACACACACACACACACACACACACACACATACACACACTATACACACACACACACACACACACACACTATACACACATTAAGACACACATACACCCAGTTTTCTCTCTCTTTCTCTATGGTGCACACACTACTCTTTTCGCTCATACACATAAATATATTCACACACACACACGCACACACACACACAAATATACCACTTCCTTGTGCCTACGAGCTGTGCGTGCGTGCATGTGAATGTTGAGCTGGTGTTATGGATCTGTTTTGAACGCTTAGGAATGCGCCAGTCTGGCCATCGATCTCTACCTCCGCGCTCAAGCAATCAGAGAGGCGAGGTCAGGGCCCGGCCCGGCCCGCCCGCCAGATACCCTCCCCGCCAAACGAATGCCATGCCAGGCAGGGCACCCGAGGAACGCCGTTCACATTACTACTCCCCCTCCTCCCCTCCTCCCCTCCTCCCTCCTCCCCTCCTCCCTCCTCCCCTTCCTACTTCCCCTGCCCAACACAGACCAACACATCACCTCAGCACCTGTCCAGAAATGGACTCTTTCACCACCGGCTATGCAAGGAGTCTCTTCCTTCTTCATCTCCTTCCTCGGTTTCTTTTCTCTCTCTGTCTCCATCTCTCTCTCTCTCTTTCCCTCTCTCTCTCTCTCCACGTCTCATTTACCTGGAATGGGCTGCTTTGGTTTCAGGGGACTGTCTCGATGACAGGTCTGGCCTCTGCCTGTTTTTTGGGGGCCCGGTGGGAACAAAGCCTCAGTGTGCTCCATTTCGGCCCCCATGAACACCTGCACTCTCAGATGGCTCCGTTTGTTTGTCCTAATTACCCAGAGCAACTGATCCGCTGTGAAACACATGTCCACGCGCACACAGACCCCATATTCCGCTCCCCTCCCAAACGAGGAGAGAATTTCCCATTGTATCCAACGCTAATTACTCTGAAATAAACGGAACACTGATGCGATTTATTTTGTCTTTTTTTCCCTCCTCCATCCTCCTCCTCCGTCCATCTCTGATTGCTCCAACACAGCTGCATCGCACACACACACACACGTGCGTCGGTCGCGTCGGAGGCGGACGCGGGCGAAACAAAACGCACATCACACGCAGATGTCCACTC
>NC_084999.1:12351380-12396380 GCF_963854185.1 Sardina pilchardus | reverse complement strand
TGTTTGTGTGTGTGTGTGTGTGTGTGTGTGTGTGTATTTGCGCATGTGTGTGTGTGTGTGTGTGTGTGTGTGTGTGTGTGCATGTGTGTGTGTGTGTGTGTGCGCATGTGTGTGTGTGTGTGTGTGTGTGTGTGTGTGTGTGTGTGTGTGTGTGTGTGTGTGTGTGTGTGTGTGTATTAAGTGGCACACATGGCAGTTGAGTGAGTGCAAACATACAAAAGACATTTCACACATACACTAACACACAGAGTGGTCACACTTGTGTGTGTGTGTTTGTGGTGGCGGTGGTGTGCGTTTGCACCCATCGTCAGGTCATTACTTAAACACACATGTGAGGGAGGTGTTGATGGGGACGGTGTCACCTGTGTCTACTGGGCTTTGACAAAATTGGAGCTGCAAAAGCTTCATCGGAGATCTATCACCTCCTGTGTGTGTGTGTGTGTGTGTGTAGGTGTGTGTCTGTGTGTGTCTGTGTGTGTGTCTGTGTGTGAGTGCAATGCAATACCCCCCCCCCCCCTTGATAATTATTTTCTCAAACCATTGGTTTCAAATAATATTCATGCAAAGTGTGTACAAAATAGTTGTTGTCATTTTTATGTTTTGCTATTTGCTGTTGCATGTGTGTGTGCACTGGAATAAAAATATGGTCCCAGAGTAACAAACCCAAACACATCCATTCACTGATGCACTGCTAAAGTTGTCTCAAACAATACGACAAAAAAAAAAATGAAGTAAACAAAACAAACAGCCGAAAAAAAAGAACGAAAAAAAACGGCAGCACAAGCTTTCGGAAGCCAAAATATATCTCCATATAACATGACACTGGAGGGCTTTAACAAGACGCTACACACAATAAACACATTCGCGTGGCGGCGGAGCACACAGCAGCAGCAGTACAGCAGCCCTCTCAGATTCATCTCACAGCCAGCGAAAGTTGGCAGAAGGTCTACAGCTCATCAGAGATAGGCACGCCACTGGGGGAACTCGCTACTTGGAAGGCTGTTGTGGACTGCTTTTAAATGGCCTGCTTTGCTATTCACAGTGTTAAGCCCGCGCTTCCCATATGCTAGCTCACTGGTCACAATTAACTCTATTTTGTGTGAAATAGTGCGTTTGAAAATTAGATTTTCTTTGCCTATGGAGCACATGGAGAGCATTGCTAATAGCCCGCTAACACAACCCCCTATTAGCTCGCTGGCATGATTTTTTAATGCTGAGCACCAGTTAATCAGCTTTTATCTGCATTAAACAGAGAGAGGCTAGGCTAGCATCCCTCTCCCACAATAAATAACCACTTCACGGGAGAGAAAACAACTCGGTGGGCAATCAGATTTTAATAATTAAGCAGTGGGCTCTGTATGCATATGGAGGACCCACAGTAATTAGGTCCAATATCTCATGGTATGGTAGCACAGAAGATTCAGCAGGAGTGGTTTACTACGACTGCTGTTAGCTGATCTATGGCCGAGAAGTGGTCAGGTACAACACTGCACTCTGGGAGTGTGAAGGTAGCTAGCGCTGCAGTAAGTAGGGGAGAGAGGCTAAGGGGATGTCTCCGCTCTCTTCACCTCCTGAACTCCTGCTGATCTCCTACTGACCTGCTTGTGTACTCCTGGATATGCCCTCTGTGTGGGTTCTTTAAAAGGCCAAACTGATTTTACATAGGACACACAAATGATTCTCCCAGGGCTGAAAACTTACATAAGTCTTATAAAGAAAAAGAAGACCTTTCAAGGGTCCTCCAATGAATACTAAAGAGTTAAACCCTTGGACCAAAGTAGGGCTTTGACTTTTGGCCAAAAATCATATTCGAAGTTCGTTTGTTTATTAATATCAAACTTCGAATGTATTCGAATATTTGTTAATAATATTTTGACCATTATTTTTAGGCTACGCTATTGAAAAACACGTAGCATTCATTAAGCTGAATTTCCTTTCCCTGCTCTCCCTCCGTCTCTCGATCACTCATGCGTCTGTGTCTCTCTCTCTCACACACACACACGCGCGCGCGCCCACTCCGTGCACACCGCGTCTGTCTCCATGAAAACAAGACCCCTTGAAGCTTGATTGCACCGACATAACGCTGCTCGGGTGGAGGCACTATGCATACAACTTTACCAAACAGTATTTAAGTAGGCTAGCCTAAACTCATTCTCCATGGCCCCCTTTCTCTCGTCCTCCCTCGTGCGCGCTCAATGGACACCCGTCCCTCGACATAAATCCTAAACATTCACAATCGTGAAAGCAATGACGCATAGAAGACAACAAGCTAAATTATCCGGTTAGCATGATTAGTATGCTGCACAGATTAAAACTCTTGCATTCAAGTTGACTGACCATCTCAATACCAATGTCTTCCAACTCCAAGACTTAAAGGGGCCTGTCCCAATGAGGAAGTTACTATTAGCTTACCTTGAAACTTACACACACGTGGGGGAACTGAATAGGCTAGTCAAAAACCACTCGCTAACATCACCTACAGGAGCCCAGATGACTAGCCTTTGCTAATGAGCTCATGATTCACGACTTTACCAGATGTGAGAAAGCTGCTGAATCTGAAAACAACGTTTGCATGCAAACACATGTACAAAAAAATGATGCTCATAACAGGTTCGAATATTAAGAGCTGCCTAAAATTCGTTTGAATATCATATATTTTTCAAAAATTCGAATTATATTCGAATAACGAAGTTCGTAGTCAAAGCCCTAGACCAAAGCACTTGATATTGAAGAAAAGATTTAAAATAGTATCTCTCTCATGGAGATTTTCTCCTTGCCTCGAGCTATGGAAATTCAGATTCAAGAATTGTTGGCATCTGTCTGAGCAGCCAACTTGATCTTCTTGGTCTGGTATGGTTCTCCTATCAAGAGGTGGAAGCAATGGGTAAAATCAGCTAGCTAGGTTTCCGAGCGGAACAAAAATGTATTTTTTTCCCCTCTATACGGCTGGAGCGACCCAGCACAGTCCATGTCCACTGTGTCCAGTGAGCCCCATTCTCCACAGAGCTCTCCCAAACATCCTTATAGGTCTCACTCAACCCCCACCACTAACCTGCTTTCAGAGCCACGAAAGGGAGGAGGTAAGGAGAACAGGAGAGGAGGAGAGGGGAAGAGGAGAGGAGGGGAGGAGAAGGGAGAGGAGAAGAGGAGAGAGCAGAGGAGAAGAGGGCAGAGGAGGGGAGAGGAGAAGAGAGGAGGAGAGGAGGAGAGAGGAGAAGAGGAGAGGAGAGGAATAAACAGGTTCAGTTCAGTTCATCCCCCCTGGTGAGACCCCACTACCCCCCCGCCCTCTCCATGTGCTCCTTATTTCCTCCCAGAGGGGGTGCTTGGGGGGGGGGGTGTCTCGGACACTTCAGGGGTTCAAAGGTCAAACCAGGCAAACTTGAGAGAAACCGTCCCCGTGGAGCAGCTCCTGGGGGAAGTGTGATGTGTGTGTGTGATCTCCGCTTCTGGCTCTGGGCTCCTGGGGAACCCTGGCTGCCGCCCCGCGAGAGGAGAGAGAGAGAGGACTTCTTTGGGTTTTGGCGTTCTTGGACCAGAACTTCCCGTCAGCCGCCAGAGTGTGTGCAAGAGCGTGTCTAACGCGGCCCGCCACGAGACACGCTTTTAACAGGCTTCCCGTCAGCGGGGCTGAGAGAAACGAGCAGCAGCCCTACTTCTCTAAGTCCTGGATTTAATGCAGTGTTCTAACTAAGTGGATTATAAAATTGAAAAAAAATGAAATAAAAAAAAAAGCATGCCAAGCTTCCCCTCGTGAGTATAGGGAAAGAGAGAGAGATATATAGAGAAGAGAGAGAGAGAGAGAGAGAGAGCAAGAGAAAGAGAGAAAAGTGATGGGGTTCTTAAGAAGAGAATCCCTGATCCCTGTAATGAACAGCGTGTCATTTGAACGCTGCATTATTGATGCCTGGGACTTGTCTACGGCAAACACGCGATCAAGAGGCGAGAACGGCAACGTTTCAATTATTACAGTGAGCGGCGGGAGATGGAGGATTCTGATAGGACACTGTGCATTCCTCAAGCCTCCACAACCTCACTGAGGAGAGTGAGGGGAGGACACGAGGGGGAAGAGGGCGAACGAGAGATAAAGAGAGAGAGAGAGAGAGAGAGAGAGAGAGAGAGAGAGAGAGGAGAGAATGCAAGGGGCAAGAGGACTAACGAGAGAGGGATAGAGAGAGAGAGAGAGAGAAAGAGAGAGAGAGAGAGAGAGAGAGAGGAGAATGAGGAGAGAACGCAAGGGGCAAGAGGACTAACGAGAGATAGAGAGAGAGAGAAAGAGAGAGAGAGAGAGAGGAGAATGAGGAGAGAACGCAAGGGGCAAGAGGACTAACGAGAGAGATAGAGAGAGAGAGAGAGAGAGAGAGAAAGAGAGAGAGAGAGAGAGGAGAATGAGGAGAGAACGCGAAGGGCAAGAGGAGAAACGAGAGATAGAGAACTAGGAAAGAGAGAGAGAGAGAGGAGGGATAAGGAGAGACTGCAAGAAATGAAAGAGGCAAACCAGAGCAGCGATTTCACATTCATTCCTCATAGTAAAACAGGAGCTTGAACATCTCTGACTCGACCGGCACGGCACGGCACGATACGATGACTTTCAGATGAGCGCCGTGGACCCCTCCGAGCACAGAAACCAGGGGCTGCTCACCCGCGATCAGGGACGACACAGTCAGAGTAGCCCAGTGGGGAGCAGTGGGCAGCCCACTCTAGCTGCAGTAAGCAGCTCAGATGGAGTGGAGGCAAGCAGCCACCCACACAAGACAGGGAGCTAATAGATGCACTTAGTTTGCGGAGCTCTGGAGAAAATAAATAAATATGGCCGTGTGTTTCCATTAGCGTTGGTTTGCATTAATGAAAACTCGGCTCATGTCGCCCCAAATTGTGAGCACCACTCAAACCGTGTTTTCACAGTTATACTCCGCTCCCTTCTGTGCCAATTAAGTGCGCCGCGACCGTACAGTGGAAGAGGCACACAGACTCATAAAAGATAAAAAAAAAAAAAAAAAAAAAAAAAAGTCGATGATGAATGCTCCTTCTCAACCGGCCGTGGACGTGCGGGCGCTTTTTCCCAGAGGTGATTCTCACAGGCTCTCAGGGGGTAATAAAGGGAGAGTGATGGAGGAAAGTAACATGATGAACTCGCTGAAGGGGGGGGGGGGGCAGGTGGGGTGAGGTGGATGAGGTGAAACCCAATCCAGTGGCAGAATCGCCTGATGGGGGGGCGGGTGGGATGAGGTGAAACCCAATCCAGTGGCAGGACCGCCTGATGGGTCAGGGGTCAAGAGGAGACCCTTGTGAAGCTCAGGTGTGGACACGACCTTTGCCACTCCTTTTGAAACGCTTGGCAGGGCGGGGAGAGAGGGGAAGGGGAAGAGGAACGGAGGAGGAGAGTCTGCTCAGGGCAGGGGGTGGACAAGAGGGTGCACAGTTCACACAGACCGCTTATGAAGAGGGGTCCTGCCATTCTCACCGGGCTGTCCATGCCTGTACACAAATCAAGTGTCTATAACCCTCCTCCCCCATTTCCTCACAGTAGCAGACGTGACTAAGGCCTGCCAATCATACGGACTCATAAAAAACAACTTCAAAAACATATCACCTCCGTCCATCCATATACTGTGATTCTTGTGTGATTCCGTGTTATTTCTGCTTTAGCGTTTTTGAAAGAGCGGACTCTCAGGGTGGCTCATTTTGAAAAGGAGCTTTATTGGGCTGGAGCATGTTGTTGAGGACCATTAAAACTTCATGAAATCAAAACTGTTAATTATTCATCATTCAGCTCGGCTCAGTCAGGGAGAAGCTGGACTGAGGAAGTGATGTAATCAGAGCAGAAATTCCAGAAATTAACTCCAACTACCCACCACCCCACCACCTCCCCACCACCCACCAACCCCACCCCATACCACCCCCCCAACTCAACCGAAAGTATCCAGAATAACTGCCGCCACACAGATGGAGAGCTGAAAAGCTGCTTCTTTTCATGTGTCGCTTGTTGTCGCTTTCCTTTAGTGTCTGTATCTGCCCCCCAGTGATAGATGGGCCCATTCTGAGGGAGTGGGAGTATGTGTGTGTGTGTGTGTGTGTGTGTGTGTGTGTGTGTGTGTGTGTGTGTGTGTGTGTGTGTGTGTGTGTGCATATGTGCTGGGAGCTGAAGGGGTAATGGAAGGACATTTGGTTTCTTTCAACAGAGCCTGGTTCCATTTCATGATTTCATGGGCGGACATGGATCCGGCCGAAGTGGAAGCAACAGTGATTTTATGTATCTCCCATCACGTCTCTGGTAATAAATTTAGCCACGCCGGAGTCTCGGGTTTAACGGCGACCATTTGATGCTGCGGGTGCACCAATGGATGGATGGAGTGCAGCCAACCTGACAGACATGTGGTTCTGGTTCTCTTGAAAAAAAAACTGGCGCACTTCCTGTCTTGCCTTCCTGCGAGCTGATTGGATGATCTGACGGGACAGCTCTCCTGCCATCAGCACTCCATTGCTGTCGGGGAGCGTTCGAGAGAGTCTTGAGAGCCGAGGTGGCCGAAGCGGTGGCCAAGAGGGATTCATTTCTCTTCAGCGCTCGCTCGCGTCGGATAAGTTCTGAGAGAGGCGAGATGATGTGCTGGGCTGCACGGGGAGAGTTGCGGTGTGATTACTTGGGCCTGCTCATGAATAGCTGAGTTGGGTGTTAAAGGCGAGGGGGGGGGGTCGGGGGGGGGGGGGGGGACGATGGGCGATGGAACTTGGCAGTAATGGCTGTCTGATCAGACCGCAGGGCCGACTCACACCCAGACAGTGATGAGGTGACAGAGAGAGATGGGGGAGTTGGAAAAGAGAGAGTCAGAGAGCCAGAGAGCGAGCGAGTGAGTGGGTGAGAGTGATAGATAGATAGATAGATGGATAGATAGATGGATAGATGGATGGATAGATATGGAGGGCAGAGAACCAGATTGGACACAGAAGGCGAGAGAGGGGGGTGAGAGGATAAAAGCAATCGCGGGGACTGACAGAGGCAAAGAGGAGAAAAGAGAGGCAGATTAAAAAAGGCCGAGGGAGAGAAAGAGAAAGAGAGACAGAGAAAGAAAGACAGAGTAAGAGTCGGCGAAAGAGAAAGAGGCATGTATGATAGATAGAAGAGCAGATTGGACAAGAGCAGATAAGGCAAATAGGATGAAAAGGGATGAGAATTTAAAAGATACAAAGAGGCGGAAAAGAGGAGGGAAATTGGTGCATGAGACTGAGAAAGTGGAGAAGAGAGAGAGAGAGCGAGAGAGAGAGCGAGAGGGAGAGAGAGAGAGAGAGAGGGGAGGGAGAGGGTAAGAGGACAGAGGGATGGTGGTAGAGGAGGAGGAGGTGTGTGTGAGTGGCATTCTCTTTGATGCTCAGACAGTTGCGTGGGCGTCAGAGATTCCTCTCCTCCAGTCGACGGGGACGGCTTCGCCTACCCTGCCTGTCTTCAGCTAATAACCCCATTTTTGGGCCTAAGTGGGTAAAACTGCAGTGATGTACCTCAAAGTACCTCACATATCCACACCGGTGGCAAGAGAGGAGGGGGAGGCAAGATGTCCAGTACTGCCCTCTGTGATGATCATCCCTCGTGTCACACAAGTCAAGTCAAGACAGAGAGGTCGCCACCTGAGTGTGTTGCCCCTCTGATCAGGAGGATTTTCCCAAGACCTCTTAACACGACGGGGGGCTTTGAAGCTTCATCCAGCTGTCGTCGTCCGATCGGCCCCATCAGAGGAGACATTTTGCCTCTTTTATTTGTTCCCCCTTTACAAGGCAGGGAGGGAGGGAGAGAGAGAGAGAGAGAGAGAGAGAGAGAGAGTAAACTGCCTTCCATTAAGTTGCCATCTGGCCAGGAATGCATGGAGTGAATTACTCTCAACCTGTTCTGCTGTCAGGTGACAATGCCAAGGGAGCACCTAGCCTCCCTCTTCCTCTCCCTCCCCTCTCTCTCTATCCCCCTCTCTCTCTCTCTCTCTCTGGGGAGAGTTGAGACCCTCGGGGGTGGACATGCAAAAGTTTTCTTCCACACAAAAGGCCATTCTGAGCAGTCAGTGTCTGCCGGTACTGTCACGGTAAATAGGAAGCCGTGGGTTGCGAATGTTTCTTTCGCTCCCCAAAAAGTGTGGTTCTGCTCTCATTAAAAGCGAACACTTTGCCTTCACTTTTGCGACCCAAACCGTGTAGCAAGACAAAATGTAGGAGAGTCTTTGGGTTTTTAATTGGGGTTGCAGAGTGACAGTTCTCTCCGCCCACAAATACTTGATTGGGGGCTCTTTTGATGTGTATTCCAGTGGGCGTTTAATTAGTCAAAAGATTTATCCCTTTTTTGAAAATAACTGAAATTAATTTTATTTCATGTGAGGCACTCCTGAGACAGTCGTATCTACTTTTCTTTTTCTGAGTCGAGTCACAAGGCATCAAAACCTACACTCCGATAGTCAACAACATTCAACCGAGCACTTTTCACAAATTCATACAGTCTAGCATGCAGTAAATAAACACTAAAACACATTTAAAAACTATTGTACTATCTCGTACAAACATATGCCGTGGGTTTGTTCACACTTCAAGGTCTTTTCCTGAGTATTCATGAAAGTGATCCACTTTCATCTCCCTGCCCTATTAATGTATGAATGAAACAGTCTACTCCCATGGGCAATTTACCTCGTAAACACACACCGCACAGAAAGTTTTTTTGTGTGTGTATGTGTGTGTGTGTGTGTGTGTGTGTGTGTGTTTGTGCGTGTATGTGTGTTGATTTAGTAATCGGGGGGGTGGGCTTAGATAAAGCAGGTAATTAATCTTTATGAGGTGCTTTACCCCATCTCTCTCTCCCCTCTGCCTGTATCAAAGCCAGCGACAGCCCTGGAATTGAACGTGAAAATCTCAAACGCCACCGTGTTTGTTGGTTTTTTCCGCCGCGTTTGAGAAACCAAAAGAGCTCTTTGCATATTTGCTTAATTGATTTCTGCAGCCTTTAAATCTTTAAACAAGTGCCTTTTTCTCTGGCACTTCATTCGCCCCTCTTTGAAGTTGGCATTTCAAATGTGATGGGGTGTGGAGAGGGGGGGTGGGGGGTGTGGGGCGGGGGGGTTCGCTTTTGCAAAAGCGGTATGCAAATGATCGTCTATGACTCTGCTGCGCTCCCACTCTGAGCCAAATCAATAATAACATAGGAGAGGCTTATTTTTGCCATCGCTCTTACATAACATCGATTTCCCATCTTCCGCGCGCATCCGTCCAGGAACTTTTCCACGTGTTGACGGTCCCTGTGCGTCGGCCCGGTGGCCAATGGCCGCGCCTCTCCCGGGGGACCTGTCATGCCACATCACCGGGCTGTCATCGCATCACCACATGACCAGACAACGGTCACCCGGGAAGAGGGACTGAATTACCTCTGCTGAGGCCAGATATGTGTGTGTATGTGTGTGTGTGTGTGTGTGTGTGTGTGTGTGTGTCTGTTTGTGCTCTAGTGTGATGCAGATTTGTATGTATGGTGGTACGAATTTGTGCATGAGTGTTTGCAGGCATGCACATGTGTGTGTGTGTGTGTTTATGTGCATGTGTCTGTGAGTGTTTGTATCTGTGAATCATGTGGCTTTAGATGTAGGCAAGGATGTTTTGTGAATGATTGTTTTTTGAGAGTGTGTATATATAGCGTGATCGCCTGTGTGTGTGTGTGTGTGTGTGTGTGTGTGTGCGCGTGTGCTGCAGGTGTGGGCCCAGTTGGGTTGCAGGGACAGGAGACCCAGGTGTTCATTCACAACAGTGAGATGAGTATTTGGGTCATGCATGCAGTCTGGCTACATGATGAACAAAACCCGTCAAGCACTACTCTTTCATACATCTGAGTTCATGATAGGAAGGGGACTATACTGAGAGAGAAAAAGAGAGAGAGAGAGAGAGAAAATAAAGACAGAGAGAGGAGGAAGGAGGAAGGAGAGAGAGAGAGAAGAGGAAGGAGGGAGAGAGAGAGAGAGGAGGAAGGAAGAAGGAGAGATAGAGAGAGAGGGAGGGAGGGAAAAAAGAAGGAAAGTGAGAGAGAAGCTGGGGGGATTATCTTTGCCACTGCGCTGGGCCAAGCCAAACAACAGCATCTGTGTGTGAACATATTAAATGATCTAATTACTGTCTTATCTGCTTAAAACTGCATGTGCTGGGTGGCTGTGGCTGGTTCCGGAGCCAGAGAGTGAGTCAGAGAGACTCGGAGACTGTGCTCAGCACCGGAACACTGCGGAACGCTCCGGAACGCTCCTCCGAGATGCACCCCCGCACCCCCCTCCCCAGGACCTATCGCCACACCACACACACACACACACACACACACACACACACACACACACACACACACACTGCTATCAACCACAGACCAGCCAGGGGAGAGGATAGGAGAGCAAGCGACAGGTAAAAATGTTGAGAGGTACAGTATGAAACAGAGGAAGGAAGAAATGAATTACGAAAGATAAGAAAGAAGGAATCGGGAAGGAAAGAAGAAAGGATGAGCAAAACAAACAAGGGAAAAAAGAGGGAAAGATAAACTGTATCTAAAACTAAAAAAAATGAGGAGTTCAATGGACTGGAGTTACAGGCAAAACATGTCAGAGAGTTAAATTCAACTGAGATTTGACAAGGTCTTGGCTTGACATAAAAAAGGGCTCGTCTAATTAATGTTTGTCAGAGGGAGCACAAAGGCAGGCTAAGGAAAAACACAACGATTGCACCAACTGCATTTTTGAAAGGAGTTTTCAAGGCAGTGAAATGTTCATGTTAACAACAGAGAAGGGAGGGATGAAGAGAGAAAAACAGAGGAGGAGAGGAATGAAAGAAGGAGAAAAGTACATTAAATGAGCAAACCAGGGGCAGACTCAAACTCAAACAGGTCCAGGTCGTTTAAAAAAAAAAAACATTTAAAGGAAAGACGGATTTAGAGAGAGTAAATTTGGGAAAACACAAAAAAACAAATGCACTTTGTGTGGACGAGTCTTGACAACTCAGGTGACTCTTCTCTTTTCCAGTGAAATGCCAAACTTTAACACTGTATAGAGGAAGAGACTAGCAGGGTGTGGTGACTGTCCAGGCACCATTACACAACGGCCAGTGTTGTGTAACCTTTCACAGCGTCGGCCCGCCTTTCTCCTCACGAGCATGGACATCCATTTCCCATTGATCTGCTAATGGACGCCACTGCAGCTGGGCAGGAACGGGGAGCCTAAATGCCTCTCTGCTGGTGATGTTTTTGTCTGGCTTGTGAGCCCCCCGTCGCCCTCTTGACACACACACACACACACACACACACACACACACACACACACACACACCGCACACATTTCTCCTCTTTGTCTGATAGCACTTCAATCACCTGGGAAACGTCAATCGCTTACTTTGATAAACAAATTTGCCGCTGAAATCCCAGATCACTCAGTTTAAATTGAGAGCATTTCGAGAGCAATTTCCTTCTTCCACTGAAAAAGGGGATTTTCAAAAAAAAAAAAAGAGAGAAAGAGAGAGTAAGGGGGGGGGGGGGGGGGGGGGTGCTCTTCTCCAGGAATTAACACAAATCCTTGCAAGCGTGTCCAATTTAACAATTAAGATCAAAAGTGGCGGCTGAATCGGAGTCGGCGGGCTGTCCTCCAAAACAGTTAACCATGGGGCCAATTGGGAGATTGTCAAAGAGTAGGTGGAGGGAGGGATGGAGGGAGGGGGGTGGTAGACTGGGTAGGGGCATGTGGCAGTGGTGGATGCGGGGGGGTGGGTGGGTGGTGAGGGACAGTTCAGATGACCTTGTCCTACTTCGTCATTTAAAAAGGCCATCCCCTGGGCCACCCTGCATATCCTGTCAATAACCTATTATAACACAATGCTGGAGTGGAGGCTGCCGCTGCTGTGGCATGAAGCTCAATTAACTAAGGAGGGGATGTGGACAAAGAGATCAAAAACAAACGAGACAGAGCGAGAGAAAGAGAGATAGAGAGAGGGAGAGAGAGGGAGAGAGAGAGAGGGAGAGAGAGGGGGGCCAGGCAAAACAGTGGAACGAGGGAGAGAACGAAAGAGGCCGTAGGGAGCGAATGTTAAAAAAGAGGAGGGGGGGATAAGAGCAAAGGGAGAGGAGAGCACTGAAACATGGTGGCTGCTTTGATGGAGTACCCTCATTTACAGCTCGGCGAACAGCGCTCGCTCTCCGAGGATAGTCAGCCGTCACACACATACACTCACTCACACACACACACACACACACACACACACACACACACACACACATACGCTAACACACGTACACTCACACAAAAAGGCAGCGGCATCTCCCCGCTCGCCGACTGTCACGTTCCGCGGCTGCGAAGTGCTTATTTAACCAAAGATGAGTGGAGACTAGCGAGGGTAGGAAGAAGAGGAGGATGGAGAGAGAGAGAGAGAGAGAGAGAGAGAGAAGGAAAGAGAGCAAAAGAGCAACAGAGAGAGAGAGAGAGAGAGAGAGAGAGAGAGAAAAGACGGGTTATTTCAGCCGTGGGTGGGTCGGGGTGCTGTGAGCCCATTACGGTGGCCCTCGGAGCGCCGTCGCCGTGCCGATGGAAAGTGAGCAATCATTAGGGCTCTCCAGTGACGAGCAGCGCCATGCCTCACTGGCATGTGACAGAGACCGATGCTTCACATCGCTCGCTCGCTCACTCGCACACACACACACACACACACACACACATACACACACACATACACACACCCTGCCGCTCGATGGACCAAACACACATGCCTGCATTCAGCTACAGCAGCCCGACGCAAAAATCACCCTTCTAGCCACATGCGCGCACACACACACACACACACACACACACACACACACACACACACACACACACACACACACACACACACACACACACACACACACACACACACACACACACACACACACACACAGACACACATAGCCCCGGTACTAGTGTGTGTCCTCCCCTCCAACTGTGTTTTCCTTGCTCGTACACAAGTCACCCTGATTCGAACTGACCAAAGCACTTCTCCAGGGCTTCATTTGCCACCAAAAAGATCATTCCAGAATGTTCTTTTGCTTTTTTTTGCTTCTTAACAATGCTATATCCTGCAGCATTGTCTAACCCACCATCCACAATCACACATAATCGCACACAGACACACACTGACCCATAAACACAAACACACAAACAAGCATACACCACTAAACACACACACACACACACACAAACCAGAACAGCAATAACAAAACTTTGCTTTCCTTTCCCTTTCTATTTATCCATCTATTTATTCATCTATCTATCTATCTATCTATCTATCTTTTTCTCTCGCTCTCCTTGCAGCCACCTCTTCATCACCACTCGTGGCTTGAGTGAAATCTCATGTGCATGTGTGTATGTGCCTGCGTGTGTGTATGAGTGTGCTCGTGCGTGTGTGTGTGTGTGCTTGTGTTTGTGCGTGTCGGTGTGTGTGCTTGTGTGTGTGCTTGTGTGTGTGTGTGTGCGTGCATGTGTTTGTGCGTGTCGGTGTGTGTGCTTGTGTGTGCTTGCGTGTGTGTGTGTGTGTGTGTGTGTATGTGTGTGCTTGTGTGTGTGTGTGTGTGTGTGTGTGTGTGATTGTGCGTGTGTTCCTGTAATGGCCTCTTCGGCGCGCTCACACTCCCAGGCATGTCTTAGGGCTCTGCACAGATGTGAAGAGGGACTAATTGCACAGATTTTTA
This sequence comes from Sardina pilchardus, assembly GCF_963854185.1. NCBI lineage: Eukaryota > Metazoa > Chordata > Actinopteri > Clupeiformes > Clupeidae > Sardina > Sardina pilchardus. The sequence goes on along the minus strand of NC_084999.1, from coordinate 12,382,684 downwards.
TAAAAACGGGTGAGACACTGGTGGTCTGGGGAGCCCCCAAGCACTCCCAGTGCAGTCAGGAGGAGGAGGAGGAGGAGGAGGAGGAGAAGAAGGAGGGGGAGGAGGAGGAGGAGGAGACGCAAACACATAAATAAATACAATCAAGCATTCAGTCTGTCATCTAAATCTGACAGTCAAGGGCGCCGAACCGGAGAAAATGAGGGAAAGCATGCTTTTTCCACCGTTATAATTTGATGACAGGATGGAGCAGACTTTTTTTCTCTCCTCTCTCTTTCTCTCTCTGTACGTCTATCTCTCTCTGTCTGTATCTCTCTCTCTCTCTCTCTCTCTCTCTCTCTCTTTGCATCAAAAGGAAAATCTGTTCCTGAGGAGAGAACAATGGCATGCGATGAGCCTCTGTATTATTCAGGGCATGAATTACAAGTCTCTCCAAAATATCTACTTCCTCTCCTCTGGAATGTTCCACTTCTCCGAGTATGACATGACCAAACGGATAGCGCTACGCTACGCCTCTCTAATATGTGGCCCAAATAAGGAGAAATCTACTGTCTTCCTACTGCCAAACCTGCTGTTGTTTAATTAATGAAATATTGCAAACTCAGTTGGAGTCCTCTTGATTATTAGAAACAAAAATGAAAGTACCATCAGAACACACATTGCCCAGAGCGAGTGCTAGAGTCAGGACAGAACTTATGCTGCTAACCTTACATGACATTGTCTTTAAATTGAATCACAGCTCATTACCCCCCCAATTCAGCGTGAGGCCACCTCAAGTTCAAGTTTATTATAGCTATTTCAACAGTATGAAAATACAATTGATAGGAATGTGTTTTGGTATGCTCACATATAAGACACATAATGACAACACAATAACACAGGGGTAACAACACTTAATATACAGAAAAAGTGCAACAAAGTGCAAGGATCACAGAAAGCAGCAGTTCAGTACAGTTGTACAAGTGCAAAGAGAGGTAGCCTGGTATGTAATCCATAAGTGCTTAGTGCATGTTCAGGTGGCGAATAGCTTGTGGATAGGTACTATCCCTGAAGCGTGATGTTTTGCATGTGATGCTCCTGAACCTTCTCCCTGATGGTAGGGGTGTGAATAGATGGTGTGCTGGGTGGGAGAGGTCAGAGATGATGTTTTTGGCTTTCCTGGAGATTCTGGTGATGTAATGTGAGGCTATGGTAGGCAGACTACAGCCAATGATTTTTGAGGCCCTGCGCACCACCCTCTCAAGCCGTTGTTTGTCCTGGCTGGTGGCACTACCATACCAGACCAAGATGGCGAAGGAGAGTACACTCTCAATGGTAGCCCGATAGAAGTGGATCATGCCTGCTTGACTGACCCCAAACTTCTTCAGCTGACGGAGGTGTGACCTGCAGATGGTGATGAAATCTCCGATGACATGACCCAGGACCCAGCCACTGCTGAATCCAACTCACACACCAATAGTCCTCTTTGTCCGACTACCTCAGACTGAGGTGTCCAGGAAAAACCTGGGACGTACAAATTAGCCTCGCTAGCGCGGCCCTGGCATCTCACGGGGCATCAGTCAGTCATCGCCGCCCTGCGCTCATCAGATCCCCTCGGTGCACTCTGGCCAGCGCGCTCACGTGTGCCAGCTCGCCTAATGGAAGCTGACAACTTACTCTGCCACGTCCTGGGCGCACGCCTCGCCTCACCGCACCGCACGCCCGCCCGCCCGCCGCCTCTCTCCCTCCCACCCAAGAGGAGTCATGGGGAAACAGGGAGGAGGTGTGTGTGTGAGTGTGTGTGTGTGTGTGTGTGTGTGTGTGTGAGTGTGTGTGTGTGGGGTGGGTTTGGGTTGGGGGTTGAGTCAGGTTGAGTCAGAAGGGGCGAGTACGGAGGAGAGACACTCTTCTGAGCGGCTGGGCAGCGGCGTGGGAGACAAAAGGGAGCGTGGCCTAATTATACTCTGAGACAGACAGCGCACTCGCCGTGTCAAGCAGTTGCTGCAGTGGCAGCTACGCGGGAGGTGGGGGAGGAGGTTGTGGTGGTGGTGGGGGGGGGGGGGGGGGCTGTGCTCAAAGTGAGGTTCAGAGATCACTTGGACTCAAAGTAAAGGCAGCGAGGAGATAAGAGGGAGAGCTCCGTGGCTACATGAGCACAGGGCACAGTCTCCATCTCTGTGGCTGAGTGGAGCAGGAGCTGTTCAGCCAGGACGGGGCTCAAACTCCCAAGCACTGGCCAATAAATAGCACTTTAAACAGCGCAAATGAAAACACTTACAAAGTGCCCTTCCTCGTTTCTTCAGATTAGCATAGGTTGCACTGTGCGGAGAGGGGCGAAGCAAGTTCTGACGAAATCCATGTGTAGCCTCACTTATGAGCCACTTTGCATTAAAGATTCCGTCAAATGATGGCGCGGGAATGTAAAGCAAAAGAGATGTTTTGACAAGATATTTTCAAGGACTACTTGCATGAAACTGGAAGAATGAAATGTCTCAGAGGACCAACATTCATGGCTCTATAGCAGACTCCAATGTCAAACATCAAAAGTCTATCAACTTCATAATCTTGCTGCTGAGTAGCTATTTTCATGATAACCTTGATAACCTGAGCTTTATCACCAATGAAGAATCTGGAAGTGAGGTTTACCACCAAAGTATATATTATCAAATGAAAAGTTTTGTTCCAAAATGGTATATAATTTGAATTAAAATGTATATTTGTTTTTGCTTTTCAATGATATCAGTGGGTTACTGTTATTTGACTAATTAAAAGAACACAATTCATGCTATTTTGTACATCTCATCTGAAATCAGAGCTGTGGTCAAGATCACCTCTGTCCTCACAAGTCCAAGACCACAAGACCAAAAAGAGGTCAGTAAAAGGAATTCTTGAGATCATTTACATATCTGTGTACAATATTGCCATGATGTTTGAGACATTGTTTAACTACTGTGTTTTACACTACATTACATTACATTACATTACATTTCATTTGGCTGACGCTTTTTAACCAAAGCGACTTACAACATGGAAAAAACAATTAGGTTTTTTAAGAGCATTTCTAACCACAATAAATATTAGGTCATACTATTACAGCATGCTCTCTTTAAGCTGGCATTCGATTGGTTGGTGGCCAATGTCAATGCCCAGCCACTGCAGATGGATTTTGAACTACAATTTAATTAAACAATGTTCTCTGAACATGGTCACTTACTCAATGGCCGAGACCAAGACAGAGTCAAGTACTAAAATGCACAATACAAAAAAGTGATTTGTGAATATTAAAAATGGCGATATCGCATTTTAGAACCAAATTCTTCACATAAAAGAAAAACACTGCAGTTCTGCTTGTGTTTTCCCATCGACCAACTGCATACACTATAGCTTTTTGTTTCTCTCTATATGGTACTGTTAGTTTATTGTGCACTTTCTGTGCTTTATTCTGCAGTTTGCTGCTACAGTCATAAATTATATGAAGTTATTATGCAGGATAACCAATGAGCAGTAGTTTTGAGTGAATCTCTTCTTAAGATCCAGGACTTGCTTGAGGAGAATATCTAATAACTGTATGTGGTGACAGTTACATTAAAAATCTGAACACTTCACTTGCGAACAACTGTGCTGTCTTTCTGTGGGGCTGTGGCTGGTATATGAAGTGCTTTCTCAGGTTTAGTTTTTCTTTTTGTCATTTTTATGAGTTTCTAGTCATCTTTTATTATTTCTCCTCACTCTCACCCTCTATCTCCCGCTTTCTCTCGTTCGCTTCAGCACTGCAGGCTAAACTGCTCTTCATGCTAGAGTATTCTCTGTCTTCCAGTGTTCCAGGAAAGATAAAGTTTGCCCCTTGTGCTGTTTTTTTTTCACTTTCATGGCCGTACCGATTCCTCCGGGCTGGGGAAAGTAAAGCTCTTGTAAAAGAGCGCGGATGAAAGGGGGCTCTCCGTATGTAGAGCACACCAGCCATTATCAGTGTTTACCAAGTTCACCGAGCCACCGCAGGGATCATCTTTTGGGGGTATTGGGGGGTTGGGGGGGGGGGGGTGGCATTGAGGGTGGGATGGATGTGTGTGTGTGTGTGTGTGTGTGTGTGTGTGTGTGTGCGTGCAATGGCTTAGAGAACTGCCCTGAAGTCAAACGAAAACACACACACACACACACACACACAGAGGCTGTATCGTAATGGTAATGGCGCAGGACAAACGGCTATGCCCCCGCCATGTGAGCAGCTTGTTAATTAAATGCTATCCGACACCGAGGTGAGTCGCACACACACACTAGTGTCTCCCAAACACCACTGCAGGCATGCATCCAAACACACACATTAGCCAGCCCGAGACATGAACACAGAGCGCATATTCATCACGCAAAAGGCTTTACTCCACTACACATGCATACTGAGAGCAATGCTCCTCACAATCATCCATATACAGTATATTCCACTTAGAAGAAAACAGTGAGGCAAAGCTCTTCGTGGTATTCCCGGATTTCCAATTGTGCCCAATTTCAGCTATGGAGTTCCTGAGTAGACCTTTTAAAATGATCCAGCAGAAGATTAATAATCTGGCTCAAATACCCTCTTAAATAGTTGTCTCAAGTCTGTTTTGCAAATAAGACTATTTCAGAATTTCATTCAATTAGATCTAGTGCAAAATATATGAATATATTAATCAAAAGACTAATTGATTATTGTGGAGGAAGACAAGTTAATAAGATAGACCAGTTTTGATAGTGTCCCATTTTCCGTGTATATTGGAGTGTACCTCTGCCAGTTATGTCTTTCAACTGTGCCAAGAAAAGAAAGAAATGTATGTCTGCTCTGCTTTTGCAGCTGGTGCTTCAGATCGAACATTAGGTGTCAGAAATCCAAAACAAAGAGACAGAGAGAAAAAGAGGTGGAGAGAAAGAGAGGTGGAGAGATAGAGAGAGAGAGAGAGAGAGAGAGAAAGAGCGAGGAGGGAAGAAGAGTGGGAAAACATCCAGCCCTGCGTTCGCAGATGGGACTGCTTCATCTAAACTTTGCTTCAGAGCAGGAAGAAAATAAACATTACTCTTCAAAACACTCAAACGGCATGTGCAAGCACAAGACCAGACAATGGTTTCAAGAATAATTATCTCCCAGAAGACCTTTGCTTTGGCTCGCGTTCTTCCACAATCATGTGTATGAGTGAAAGAATCCTCCAGACTGCATCTTGAGACCAAACAGATACCAGAGTATCGGCAGCACCGTTCAAGGAGTTGTTTTCTCACGGTTTTAAAAATATAGACAGCATGCTTGCATCTGTGCGTATTTGTGTGTTTCTGCCTTTGCCTACATGTGTAGTGAGTGAGTGTGCATGTGTGTGTGTGTGTGTGTGTGTGTGTGTGTGTTTTATAACTTTTGAGAAGTGATTTGCTCCATACTGTGAAACTTCAGAAACTTCAGCAGGGGCCTTAACGCATCAACGCAAAAGAAAGCAAAGCAGTCGCGTCATTGGCTAAATGACTAAGACTGTTTAGCACAGAACAGCCAGCCCCAGGCCATCATCTCTTGCCTCCACAGAACATCGCCTGCCACCACTGTTTCTTTTTAAAACTGGTGCTTGCAGTTAAGTACTAAAAATGTACATGTGCCTTAGCAACGTGCTTCCACCAGGGCCTCCATAGACCTCCATGTCTGAGCGTCCACACTGAGTAAGACAGATGTAGTGAGCCTGAACGAGCCAGTGGGCAGATCTGATGCCTGATGAGCCTGTGACTGCTGAAGATGCGAGATTTATGACCCGCGATGTGTCTCTGCGTTTTCTGAGCAAATAAAGTCGTGAGTCATATTTACTTCCCCCTCTGATTTTTACCCCAACTGAGCACCCACAAAAGCGGGTGACTTAAACCAGAGTGTCAGATGATTACTCTGTCATGATCCATGATGGATTGGCTTTACCTTACATAAACAAACTCTCCTGTCCCACACATAAACACTCTCTCCTGTGCGACTTCAACAGGGAGGAACTGCCAGAGCCACATGTGTTTCGTCTGGGTTTCCAGGTGGATAAATAGCCTTAATTACTCCAAACAAACAGCACACATAGGTTCTCTGATTAAGGAGATTGGGACTTTAGATTTATCTAAACCACTCCACCACTCCTGTGAAACTCATGGGCATAATTAGAGGCCTTCCACCAACATTTACTTTGGGATGGGTGGCTTGATAACTCAAGCTCCAAAGGAACCACGTAATGCCCATAAAGAGGTCAGCTTCTTTCACAGCGCTTCCTCCCTCTTCTTTCTTTAGTAAGTTTTTCCTATCTGTGTTTTGTGTATATGTCTGTATGTCTGTCAATTAGTGAACCCACTTCTTTATTTGTCTACAGGATATTAGGACAGTGTAAATTAAACAAAATGCACATGAGACTAAGTGCAGCCCTATACAGACCATATCCGTTGTTGACCTTTGTCGCTTTAACATGCGTGGTTTCTCATTCCATTACGCGAAGCCACAAGCAAATATCAAAGCGCGCTTGCTGAGCTCTCTCATGTGTTCGACAGACTTTGGTGCCTGAATTTGCTTTAAGTGTTGGTGAGGTAACCGAAGGCTTTAATCCTGTTTACCCAATTACTGGCCTGTCGGGCGTAAACATCTATCACCAGAGTGGCAGGGATGTGGCGAAGACGCGAAACGCTTCGATGGCAGCACACACGCACACACAACTCCCTGCACTACAGATGAAGACTGACTGACTCTTTATGCTTCTGCATTACTGTGTTCAGATTAGGGACACATTGGCTAAACATCTTTCACATTATGCCATTATGACTATGATAATAAATGAAAACACCCCCTCTCAGTGTATTCTATAGAAGAGGACTTTGTTTTGTTAAAACAAGACTATCGTAGTATCTCTAAATTATATGTTCGAGTCTATGCGCTACATAAATAACTAACTTGATGTTTCATTTCACATGTACTGTATGAATGACTTCAGCTTATATTTGCCAATACAATGTTCGTGGAGTTCGCCACCCAGCGACAGCTCACGGTGTGTGGGTAAGGACTGTGACAGTGGTCGCACTGTCTCGCAGTGATGCTCCTCATCAACGGACTCTGTTCTGCTTCCATCGTATCCAGTGATTACGCATTGTAACTACAGTCTATATGTGTATTTTCAAGTAAGGCAAGAGTCCAAAGCGCTACAGGGTACCCTGGACAATTTAACTGATACAAATGAAAACGCTCATTTGTCGAAAAAGACAATATTGTATCGAAAAGTGTTCTTACCTCTCATGTTCTGAATTTTAACCACCACCTCGGTCATGGACTTCAGTCTCTGCGCCAAGTACAGCCGACCCGAGTCGCGCTCAATCTGAACCGGAGCATCAGCTTCTGATATCACTTCAAACCACTTCTTTTCGAACTTCTGATCAGGAACGGTGAAAATCATGTCCCCGATTTTCACATCTTCTGAAACTGTCACAGTATAGAACAGGTCTTCGGAAACCGCTCTCGGCTTCCTAACTTTAGAAGGGACGGCTCTGTGAACATCGATGTGAAGCATGAGGGGCTCGCTTTCCAGAGAGACATCTCCCTGATCTCTTGCATAAATGCGTGTCGTTATGTTTTTCACATTTTCTAAAGAATGAACAAGCACAACCTGTCCAGTCTTAGGAATAACGTGAATGTATTTATTATGTGGGAACACATAATATCGGACCTTGGCGTTCCGGCCAGCATCATTGTCAAGTGCATGAATGCGAGTCAATTCAGAACCGATTGGGGTGAGTTCAAGCACCTCTGTTCTCTCTATTTTACTTCTAAAATATGGTTTGTTGTCGTTTGCATCTAATACTTCAACTTCCAATTCCAGGGGATTGTCGAAACAGCCTGGCACCAACGCAGTTAAAACATATCTCTGTTTAAGCTCTCGGTCTAAAGTTTTCGTGGTTAGCAGGGAAAATCCTTTCCCATGATGGTACACAAGGCTAAAGTCAGAAACGTCTGTCCCGTGTAAAGCCGTGCCTGGGTTTTCGGTCCAGTCCGACTCCTGGCATTTCTCTCCAAAAGGCAACAGTATCCCGCGCACCACAGACCCAGCCGATGCATTCTCCACAACCTGTCCGTAATAAATAGGAGGGTCCGCTTTCACAATGGCAAAAGAAACGAAAATATAAACCACAAATGCATTCCGCGTCCAAAGAATGCTCGCGTTTCCCCGGCGTGTCTTCATGTTTCCATCAAATCAGTCTCACCGACTCACTCGTAACATGTAATAAAGCTTACTCTATACATGAGTATTACAAAGACACACAAGTTGCGGTGGATACGACGAACAGTTAGAATGAATATGGGTAATTTTCAATACAGCAATAAACTGCGTTAAAGTAGTTAGGAATATTCTCGGTCAACGTCAAGAGGCGTCTGTTACTGCTCCACCGGCATCACTCAAGTCAGCCAGCACTTGCATCCAGCGATTCTCAGCAGCACAAACTCCATGTGGTACTATGATCACCGCCCACGAAAACCCCACCAATCACAAGAACGGAACGGGCTGCTGTGCGCACCAACTCAACTCCCTTTAACCTACTGCACGGGAAAACGGACGCTGGAGTTTAGCATTCTGGTCCTCGAATTTAAACGGTGAAACGCTCTGCGAATAGCGAGTTCTGTTTGTTAAACACATTCGTTCCCAGAATACACAATGGCTTTTAGCAATTCGCCGCCAGATCATGAACAAGTTGTGCACCAGGGAGAGCAACGATCTCTTCTCCCTGAATTCAATTATTGTCACGCTCCCTTGCCTCAGCAAAAAGCATCTAATTTATAATTTTGTCTACCCATAGGCCTACATTCTCGTTCGTAATGCCAAACAGTATCTTGCAGCTTCTGCAGTTCAATCACAGACCTTGGAATGGCAAAAGTACCATTGCAGCACTCTAACTTAAGTTAAATCATTGTATTATAATGTTCATTTTTAAACATCCAATCCACCCATTGCTCTATTAGATGGACTGGATACATTTTCACTATTAAATTCAGCAATTTGTGAATACAGTATCAAACAAGATATCTTATTTGTGACTTATCTTAAGGGCTTCACTGTTGTGCTCTCTTTCTGTGTGTGTGTGTGTGTGTGTGTGTGTGTGTGTGTGTGTGTGTGTGTGTGTGTGTGTGTGTGTGTGTGTGTGTGTGTGTGAGAGAGGGTGTGTGTGAGGGTGCGTGTGTGTGTCTATTGACCAGTATGAACATGCCCATGGTCGTTCATGGACAGAACATGCCCATAGTCGATCTTTGGTGTATGAAAGCAGCTACAGTGTCATCTCCATCCAGACTGATGGTACCCACTGCACTCTACATTTCATCTTAATTGTTAAAATCATCAGCATTCATTCAATGTATATAATTATATACCATAATGTGTATGTATTGCTTAATGATTAGTCATATGGTGTGCTTATAGAAAGATGAAAATGACTTCACCCTTGTTATTTTATATTGTTAACCTATGGCTTTCGGCCATTTACTAGAAACCCAATTCCCAAAGCAGGAGGCTCTCAGCTTGCCCTGGCATTTCGTTCCATTTCCTGGACAGGATCAATACAAACGCAGCTGCCTTCAAGAGGGCAATAAGCTAGCTACATATTGCACTTCACTTATGATTTATTTAACTCCTTTAACACGGACCGTTCGCCCCCAAAAAACACTGCCGCTTCCCATTCCCTCTTTAGCATTTCCCCATTCATCACACAGGGCCCCGGTGATGCGGGCCCCCATCACTTACATAGAATTACATCAAAGCAGGGAGAAGTCCAAGTGGAGGAGGTGGTGACGGAGTGAGCAAACACAGCCTGGAGTCTTTGCACTGGCAGCGGCAGCGGCAGCAGCAGTGGCAGTGGGAGTGGGAGATGGAGAGAAGAACAAGGCAGCACATTGTCACTTTCAATGCCGCATTTTTTCAAGGGAAGCCAAGCTGATGGACTCTAGTATCTGATGGACTGGGTAGAGTTGATGGACTCAACTCAATCTAATTCGCTGAGCACACCCGGTAGTGTGAGGTTTGCTTGATATGATAAGGGAAAGGCATGGAGTAAGGCCACAATAGCATTACAGAAAGGAAAATGTCGATGCAAAAACATCTACCCGAGAGTGAGTGCTTTGAAATACTCACAGATATTGGATTTCGAGATGCACACCAGAATCTCTTTGTCAAATCTATCTGTTACTGTCAGCCAGAATACAATTGTTTTTTATTTAAAATGACAATTCACCCCAAAATTATAGCTACCACTCAAGTATCAGTGGAACACTTTCTTAGGCTTACTTTTCCATGAAACACTAAAGGGAGCAAGTCAGCACAGTGTCAAAGAAACTGTTATTTTATATAAGAGAAGTGAGAGGTGAGTAATTCTCTCGCAACACTGAAATTCTTCCACTAACTCACTGTGTGCTACACCAACAAAACTTTATATAGGCTAATGAAGTAAACCCAAGTTTTAATAGAGGAATTTTCTTTTGGAGTGAACTTTCCCTTCAAGCAGGGAACAAATAGCTGAGACCTCGTAACTACTGATGTGAATCACTGTTTCTCTAATGGCATAATCTATCTGATTGTTTTTTTCCCCTTTTTTCTCTCTCTTTCACTCTCTCTCGCTCTCTTTCTCGCTCACTCCTTTTAAATAGGAGAGCAGTTGATAAAAATCAATGCCTTTCTGGACCCGCCGAAGGAGGCTGTGGAGGCAGTTCCCCATCTACACTCATTTTCCTGCAGGTCTCGTATCCCTTGGGTACACACTCAAACCCCAGGCTCGCCTCCTCCGAACCCTCGGCGCTCTTGTTGTGTTTACCTGATGGCCTCCACAATGCTAAGTCGACAGCTCTGCAGAAGGGGGGGGGGGGGGGGGGAGAGAAAAGCTGCATAGTCGTAAATACGTGAGAGCCAGCCTTAATTCTTGAAGGTGCAAAAAAAACGGGCTTATTTCAGCCCCCTCCTCTTGCGTGCTGATCTCTCGCCGGCGGTGTGTTTTATGTGCCGTTTCTTTGAGCCGCGGATCGGCGCGGCTCTGCTTGTCATCTCACATCACGGCACCTGCCAGAGACAGAGATAACAATAACCCAAAAGTGGCGATGGAAAAAAAAAAAAAAAAACAATGAAACGGAGAAAGCAAAAAAAAAAACAAGAAACTCATCTCGCACATAAGAGCTGAAGCGCTTTCAGCTGAATTCCCACTTGTCGCCCCGTCTCACCTCATCTCACCAGTAGAAAACCCACACTCAGTCACACGGCGAAGACAGGCTGTTTGCTTATGTATGTGTGTGATTATTCAAAAAAATCAAACCCCCCCAATCTCTCCCTCTTTAAAATTGAAATGCCACCTGATGGCACATGCCATCAGTGAAAGCCTTGTGCCTCCACAGTTAAACACACATATGCTTCTGCTTTAGAGAGGTTAAGAAAAACACCTGATTTTTTTTCTCCCCTACAGTCCAATCGACTTGGTTAAGCATAGAGGCTAAGATCCCCCCCAGCAACAGTCAGATCCCCCCCACCCACCTCCCAGGCCATCTCTCCTTCCCTTTGAAAAGCATAACACAAATTACTGCAATTTACCCCAAGAGGGAGTGTGTCTGTGACAGGGGAATGGATTTCAAGTTGACGGTGTTGAATGTAGTGTCAGAGCCACTCACACCAGTCTTTCATCATATTTTGGCATGCCTCTCCACGGAAACAGTGACAGGGGTAGCGCGGCAGCGAAGGCAATCTTGTGAACCTTGGGCTTCGCTGTCTAAGGTCACCACAACTGACATTTTCTCTCTCTCTCTCTCTCCCTCCTTCTCTCTCTCTCTCTCTCTCCTCAGTCTATCTCATTCACACATGCTCTTCCTCTCCTTTTTTCTTCTATCTTTCCCTTTATCTCCACCCGTAGTCTCTTTCATATTTGTACTGTATCTCTCTCTCTCTCCCTCTCTCTCTCTCTCTCGCTCTCTCTCTCTTTCTCTTTCTCCTTTAATCTGTGTGCTGACAGTTAAATTAATGCCAGGTGGATTTCCCTCTCCTCCCATCGCCTCTTGTCACACACATACACACAAAATGAACACTCACATACTGTGTGTGTATGTGAGAGAGCAGGAGAGAGAGAAAGAGAGAGAGTGTGTGTGTGTGTGTGTGTGTGTGTAAGGGAGAGAGACAGAGAGACTGAGGTCTCCGTGTCCACTCCTCTCCCAGAGTGGCGAGACATCTCTCCCTGTTTGTTTCACACGTCGAGTCTCTGGCTGGGTGTTCACATAACATGTGACAGGATGATATGTGTGTGTGTGTGTGTGTGTGTGTGTGTGTGTATGTGTGTGTTTGTGTGTGTGTGTGTGTGTGTGTGTGTGTGTGTGTGCAACAGGGTGTCTATGCTTCTGTGACTGTGCCACACATCCACCCCCCCCACCACCTCCTCCCCCAAGTTTCTCCACTCTCCATCAATCTGTTCTCATGCACACACACACACACTTCCACCTGAGTGCTGTCTGCAGCCATCTCCATTCCTTCCCTCTCTCTTCTTCTCCTCTCCTCTCCTCTTCTCTTCTCCTCTCCTCTCCCCTTCTCCTCTCCTCCTCTCCTTTCCTCCCCTGCCACATTCCCCTTTTCCAGCAGCCTCTCCGCCGAGCTTCACACCTCGCTAAGCCTGTCCACTGGCCTTAAATGATATACTTCTCTGTTTTTCCCCCTTGCCTGATGTACCTATCTATCTTGTGCTTGAATTTACCTCAGGTGTCAACCATAACCACCCACACCTGCCTCCCAATTCCCCACACACACACACACACACACACACACACACACCACTATGCCGCTCACACACATACCCTCTCTCTCTCTCTCTCATTCTCTCTCTCTCCTTCTCTCCTTCTCTTCTCTCTCTCTCCCTCCCTCCCTCTCTCTCTCCTTCTCTTGTTTTCTCGTCCGTCTCCTTGCACTCCATTCCACCCTCCCTGACACGCTCCCCTCTCCTCACGTCCACTCTGCTCACCAGCACCCATAATTCACCTCTGTAAGGACCCGACTGCTGCATGTCCAGGGCATCCAGCTCAGCATTCATGAGTACAGACACAGGACCTCTGGCTCAGACAAAGAGGGAGTCAGAGGGCTGTAAGTGGACGACACGTTCCATCTGCCAACGAGCCGGAATGGCAGCGAGGCGGCGATGGAGAGAGAGGGAGAACGAGATGAAGGGACACGGGGAAAGGGAGAAAGAGAGAGGGAGAGAGAGAGGGAGGGGGGGATAGAGAGATGGACAGTGAGAACAGTGAGCTGGGGAGTAACGGAAAAAAGGGGCACAGAACAAAGGTCTGTGTGAGTGTGTGCGAGTGATGGAGAGAGGGAAAGAGAGAGGGAACGAGAGAGAGAGAGGTGTGAGTCTGTGAGAAAGAGAAAGACAGAGAGAGTGAAAGAGAGAGAGTCTGTGAGAGAGAAAGAGGGGAGAGATGTGAGAAAGAGAGTGACAGAGAGAGAGTGTGTGTGTGCGCGCGACAGAGAGAGAGAGTCTGAGAAATACAGAAAGAGAACGAGAGAGAGAGAGAGAGCCTGTGAGAGATAGAGAGAGCAAGCGAGAGAGAGAGAGAGCCTGTGAGAAATAGAGAGAAAGAGAGTAAGAGAGAGAGAGTGTGTGTGTGTGCGTGAGAGAGAGAGCCTGTGAGGGATAGAGAGAGCCAGCGAGAGAGAGAGAGAGAGCCTGTGAGAAATAGAGAGAAAGAGAGCGAAAGAGAGAGAGAGAGGCCTCCATGACCCAGCCTGCACTCTTCCGCTGCTCCACTCATCCATCTCTCCGTGCGGGACATCCGTCTCCGTGCTCGTCCCCCGGCCCTGCCGCTCCGCCGCGGCCTTCCCCTCGCCCGCCCGCCCGCCCAGATTTACTCACGCTGCCAGCCGAGCGCTGCCAGCTGCTCTACGTCCATCACCCGCCTGCCCGCGAACCACGGCCGCCCGACCAGCCAAATCAGTGGCATTGACTGGCGGTCTGGGTATCGGCTGCAAGTTCTCTTTTTATGTGTGTTTATTCAAAGCACAACACAAATCTAACACGCGGCAACAGAAAGAAAGCAATTCTTGCTTTTTTTTGTATGTTCAGTCAAAGTCAGTCTGTGTGTGTTATGATCTGGGTCAACAGAGGGCGCTGTTCCAGCCGCCGCTGGCTTGGGGCAAAGCCACCTGAGCCCGCCGACACAAGCAGCCAGTCTGGCATGGCGAGGCCACCAGCCACGCAAATCACTCAATCAGCCTGCAGGCAGGTCAGCCTGCGTCTCGTATCTCCTGAGTAATCAGCCTTGTCCCCTCTCAACCACCCCCCCCCCTCCCGCCCACACCACACACACACACACACACACACACATACACACACACACACACACACACACACACACACACACACACACACACACACACACACACAGACACACACACAAATACACACACACACACACACACACACACACACACACACACACACACACACACACACACACACACACACACACATACACACACAAATACACACACACACACACACACACACACAGCACACACACACACAAATACACACACACACACACACACACACACACACACACACACACACACACACACACACACACACACACACACACACACACACACACACACACACATACACACACACATCCAGGGGCTGCCTCTCCTGCTGCACCTAACCTTCCATCCACCTCCTACCCGTGCTCCCCTCCATCATCACCTACCTGGATGTGTGTGTGTGTGTGTGTGTGTGTGTGTGTGTGTGTGTGTGTGTGTGCACCTCCTACCCGTGTTCCCCTCCATCATCACTGCTCTAAGACTGGCAGCACGGGTCTATCCCCCGCCAACTCCAGTCCCTCTGATTGCAATCAATGAAAAGCTTTCTCTCTAAATCCATCCGTGCAGTTTCCAAGGCCTCTTGAAGGCGGTTAAGGCCGGGCAATTTGTGAAGGAGCCTGTCATTTGAGACTAAGGACCGTCTGGCGCACCTGTAACGATCACCACGCCAGGATGCCAGCGTCACCACTCTCACCCAGTATACTGCCACATGAGAAATCAGCTGTGCCCATGCCAGTGTACACCACTGTCTCGTCATTATGGGCGAGCGTCACGCTTAGAGTGATGGGGAAATTAATGGGAGGCATAATTAGTCAGGAACAGTTAATCACACTCAACTCCCGTTGTGAAATATAAATGAACAATGGAATTACTATAGTGCACACAAGTTGGCTACCGCTAATGGAATCTCTAGGGGCAATGGAAATACATGGTGGCTGTAGTAGACATTTTTCACAATATAATGGGAGCATAGCCTGCTTAGTGGGGATACAGTAGCCTACAGCTGTCCCAGAAATCATCACCAAGTAGTTAGACGTGTCAAAATTTGTGGCAAACATCTTTGTTTATAAAAGCCTGTTTGTGAGTGAGAAAATATGAACTTGCAGGACATTCGTTAAAAAATGGAGTATCCAGTCTTATTGTAAATGATTGTTCCTGTGTTTTTGTTTTTTTAAGTATTTTAAAGGAGTTTGTGACAATTTAAAAACACAGGCCTACATGACAGGTAAAGGTTAACAAAGGAATTGTTTGGAGCGTTCAATAATGAGGTGCAATTTGTTTTTGTCATGATGTCAGTTATATAATCATCATGAGTCAAAAACTATTTTCATTCTTGTCAACAAAATCTCCACAGCAGGTTTTTTCCTGCGTTCCTCCAACATTTGTGCGCCAAGTGCCAGCCTACGGTGCCGATGTAAAATGTGCCATATCAGCTAACATGCCAAGGTAGATACAGACCTATTTCCATGGCCCATTTCTTTGTATGTCAGTCCCTATTCACAGATGCTCACATATTTTGACAACTGCAACAATAGCTGAGATGACAGGAGCAAAAACAACTGAGGGAAATGCCTTAAGGGTGGAAAAAAGTAAAGGGTGTTTATCGTTTTAAAGGAGATTATCCAATTATAGTACACCTTTTGTCTGACTTTATTTTTCATCGGACAAAGGAAATGCTAAGGGCTCAGAATTCTCCATGGTTGTTTATTTCTTGGGAATGTATATAGAGTCTTGTTTTGAGTTTAGCACAAACGTGTGAATGGCATCTACAGTACACAGCAAAGAGGTAGACACACTGTCTTCCTGATGTTGTTGCCGTGACAGCCACGGAACACGCTTTCAGGGTGATTCACTCTCACACTTGGCACTTAGGATCAGAACAAAGTCCTTTTAGGCAAGTCCCACATTGCCACTCATTTTGGGCATTTATCGGGCATCTATTTCGGGCAGAACTGCGGGTGCTCAAGACTTCACGACACCAATCTCGCTCCAGCTGAGCTCCAGCACATGATTAGTAGAATGTATTCACAACATACCACATGATTGGCAAGATATATTCACATATAGTGCAGTCTGGGGCACAATATGTGTAGACGGCTGCCTTGTTTGTGTTACAGATATTAAAAAGCTAGATACCGCACTGGGCTCCAGAACGCATGTAAATAGTGCTGCCATCATGGTAGGCCAAAGGACGAACACTTTATGGACGAAGTGCTGTCCATAGACCAGGGGTCGGCAATTAAGTTTGGCCTCGGGCCAGATATTTTCCGAGCCATTACATAGCGGGCCACAAGTTCACAACCAAAACAATGGCTAATTTAATTAATTAATATCGGAGAAGGTAAAAATGATAGGCGCTCTTGAAATGACAGAGCAGAGACATTCAAGCAGGCTGATGTAGGTTAAATTTGTCGACTGGTCATTGGGGGCGCTATTATATGCCTGTGTCTTTAAAAAATAATAATAAAAAACACCAGAAAAACATTTCCACGCGTTGCTGTTAGCTGTCAAAAAATGGCACTATGAAAAAATCTGAAGAGAAAAGTTAACAGCGAAAACAGGATCTTTAATGATGAATGGACAGAGAACTATGCCTTCATCCTCCCTAATTGTATTAATGCAAAGCCCACATGCCTGATCTGTAACAACTAACGAGGGTTTCTCTGCATGCAAAGAGTACAAGACGGCACCACGAAAGTAAGCATGCTAATTTAAAGGTTGCGTTCCTAAATAACACGCACGCTATTAATGTTTGAAACTCGTGTTTTACTTTTCACAGTTCTATGTGCGTAAATTGCCTGTTTGATGTCAGGCCTGTTTAAAAGAAGTCGTGTTTTAATTATCACCATAAGCCTATGTCCGTTGTTTGAATGACAACATGTGTTATAGGGACTAGTTTGGAATTTGAGAACCAGCGCTGTCCACTGACTTCATTTGATTTTGCATGTTGTGCGTTCACGCTGCACCTCGCTGCGTGCTTCACTCATATTCAGATTAAACAAATATCTAAGCATTTAGATTGATTGAAATTCTTCTGTTCTGGAAAGTTACGTTTCAAAATAAAGAGCATGTTTGAGACTGGCAGTCCGATTTTTAAAAAGTTTTTTTTTTATTTTTTCATTCTCTGGTTCAAAAGATCTCACGGGCCAGATGTTTTTTGCTTGCGGGCCGCATCTGGCCCGCGGGCCGCCTATTGCCGACCACTGCCATAGACAATAAGGTACTATCAGCAATATGGAGGCGTACTGTATGTCACGTTTGCCACCTACTATAACTCGACGGATAATGGGGTATCCATCTTTCTAATATCTATGTGTGTCATGAACAAACCCCATACATTTCTATGTATTACAAACTAACCCCATACATTTCTATTTGTGTTATGAACTAACCCCATACATTTATATGTGTGTTACGAACTAACCCCATACATTTCTATGTGTGTTACGAATTAACTCCATACATCTCTACACCCCATACTTATTTTTATTTTATTCATTTATCCTTTATTGTACCAGGTGATATCCCATTGAGATAATTAAATCTCTTTTACAAGGGAGCCCAAGGGAGACCACTACTGTGTGTTATGAACTATCCCCATACACTTCTATGAGTGTTATGAACTACCCCTATACACTTCTATGGGAGATTCTTTGAATGCTGCTGTGTCTCCTCATTAGAAAGTCTCTGACCAAATGCCCTATATGGAAAAGTGTCTCTCTCTCTCTCTCTCTCTCTCTCTATCTCTCTCTCTCTCTCTCTCTCTCTTCAGTCCATCTTGTTCTCTTGAACAGCAGAGGCTCCCACTATCACAGGAGTCTGCGGTGAACTGAACTGTACGTTTAGGCCCCGTGTCCACCAATGGCGACACGGCGGTTATTTTCTATTCAACCCTATGAAGTTCAGCGCTTAGCGCAGCTCAGCACTCAGAGCGCTGAAAGTTGAAATCGGTTCAACTTTTAGAGCAGCGCTGGTCTCGTCAATGTTACTTCTCTCCTAGGCGGCCTTTGTTTCATGTTCTTGGAATTGAAAACACATTGTTTTTTTTCCCACTTCTGCTCTATGTTTGGGGAAGGGAGGGAGGAGATTTGAATGTAAATTTGTGAAATGAAAATATCAAAATCAAAATGGCTCTTGAGGGGTCTCCCATCCAACGCCAGCCTGTGGAATACGAGGGTGTGATGGGTGGTTAAGTGGTGGGCAGATGCTGTATGGCCTCATGTTCCTTTCAAGAGGTGGCCTGAGGATCATTACTGTACCACCGCAGATTATCAGTTTGCAATGGTCACAGTCATACAAACATTAAATAGGACATGTTTGTAAGTAGTCTACACTCACACACACACACACAGAGACACACACACACACACACACACACCAACATACAGACATATACACACACACACACACACACACAGAGAGAGAGAGAGAGAGAGAGAGAGAGACACACACAGGCACAGACACACACACACACTCACAACAGAATTGATAGAGCAGTCGCAAACCTCGAAACAAACACACTGCAGACCAAGGCACTTTTCACTTATAGGAATGTAGCACACACACACACACACACACATGTGCAATGCAGCAGAGCGTGTGTGCGAGCCCACATGACGGCACGAGCTCTGGACTCTCGCCTTCAGGTGGTCTGCCGGGGCTCTGAGATTAAGGCTTAAGATCCGGCCTGAGCGTATCCACGAGCCGGAGGTTGGTGTCGTACCGCACAGGAAAAAAAAATACATACTTGTATATTTATATATTGTTCCCTCTGGCTGAACGGAAAATTCAAACCAGACAAGAGCATTAAGTCCACACGCTGTGATCTGAGAAGGCTTTGAGCCCGTATGTAAGGAATGGTTAAATGAGGTATGACTGACGAGAGAGGCAGCGGAAGAGATAGAGTGATACTGTGTGTGTGAGAGAGAGAAGGAAAAAGAGGGGGAGATGAGGGGGTGGGAGGGAGATCAAGGCATAGGGTATATAATCTGATATAGACACCTTTTTTCCTGCACCCTGACAGTTTATTTGTCTCTGCTTACCAAACGCATGAAATGTGAAGTGACCGAGCTCTGCCTTTGTCATCCAACTCCGCAAACATCTGGACACGTTCACCATCAACGAAACATGTGCAAGACACAACTAATAAATGTGATTGCTGACCTACAAATGCTTTGAGGGCCTTTAAATAGGAAACACCTGTAAGTCAATCAAGCATATCGGGCGAAGTCTCGGAAGAAAGAGAGAGCCAGACTGTCGTGCGTTGGAGACAATAAATTCAGCCCCAGAAACCTCCAGGCTGATTCAGATATTCATTCAGTTCTCTCCCCGTGATAGCAAGATTTGCTTTGCCTGTTCCATCAGCAGCAGCAGCAGCACCAACACCTGGAATAGCTGTGATAAACCCAGGAGAAAAGAGGAGAGAAAGATAGAGAGAGGAAAGGAAAGATGGTGGAGAGATGGATAAAGAGAGGGATGTCATGGGGGAGTGGGGGGGGAGTAGAGCGAGAGGATGGAGGAAAGAGAAAAAAGATATGGATAAGAAGTGACTGATGGATACATGTGGAGAAAGAGATAGAGAGAGAGTGGGGGAGAGAGAGAGAAAGAGGGAGAGAGGGAGATGGAGGAAGAGAATTATGATTCATGAGACACCCCAGATTAAGTGGTATTAGGGTTGACTCGCCAGCATGTTTGTCAGTCACAGACCCAGATGAGGCAGCTGAGGAGGCAGCAGGAGAGAGAGAGAGAGAGAGAGAGAAATGGAGGGAAAGAGAGCGAGAAAGGGAGAGAAACAGAGGGAGAGAGAGGGAAGAAAAATAGAGAGCGAGATGTAGGGAGGAAAAAAAAAACAGTAAATCACATCTAGCCTGTGGCTCACAGTATAAATCCATCCGCCCGCAAACCTGGGGAAAACAAACAAATAATAACAATGCTCTGCCTCTGCTCTCTCCCTCACACCTCTGCTGCTGCTCCATCCTGCTCCGCTCAGCCCCCCCCCCTGCCCCCCCCACCCCCCACCCCACTCTACTCTGCTCTGCCCTGACAGCCCTGCACCGCCCCCCCCCCCCCCCCCCCTTCCCCCCGGCTCCCCCCGGCACTCCCCAGTACCCCTCGGCTCCCCCCGGCACTACGCCGCTGATGGAAAAGCAAAGGCCTGTGATCGACAACTCTGACAGGTTCAATTAAGGCCAATGAGCGGTAAAGCAAACAGTGAATTGAGAAATGGTGTGTGTGTGTGTGTGTGTGTGCACATGCATGTGTGTGTGAGTGTGTGAGATAGGGGGAGCAAGAGAGAGAAAGAGTGGGAGGGGGAGAGAGAGAGGGAGACAGCGGGCGAGAGAGAGAGGGAGGGAGAGAGAGAGAGAGAGAGAGAGAGAGAGAGAGAGAGAGAGAAGGGATGTGTTCCATTGGGTTAAAACAAACACAGTAATGAGGCAGATGACTTTGGGGCACAATGCAGGCGATTCATCAGACATAATGATGTCCAGGGCCTGTCATTATTCTGACATGAGGGAGAGGCAGACCAATCATTGGCTGGGCGAGGGTAATAAGGCTGCACTCACACCTGTGTGTATTTACCTGGACCCGCACAGATGGACAGGCAGGGGCTGGGGAGAGACAGAAAGAAAGAGAGAGGGAGAGAGAGAGAGAGAGAGAGAGAGAGAGATTAAGGCTGAGGCTTCAGAGGAATGAACATGTGGCCCTCACTCTGAATGATGGCCAGGTGACAGGTCAAATAGACAGGCCTCTCTCTGCCTCCCTCCCTTCCACTCTCTCTCTCCCTCTCTCTCTTTCTCTCCCTCCCTCCCTCCTTCCCTCTCTCTCTCTCTCTCTCTGTCCTAATAGGACACATCCTCTGCAGCTGTGACACGTGGGGTCGTGACCCAGACCTGGCGTGTGCTGCGCCCACTGGCACCGTCGGTGAGCACTCTGTGACGAGCCCTCCAGCTCGTTAGCACGTCACCCCCGGCACCAGTGGGGGGGGGGCACGTTGCCATAGCAGATGCCCCCGGTGACGCCGCTCCTCTCCAGAGCAGCTGGAACCTCTGGCCCGGCGTGCTAAAGCGCAGTGTGAGCCTGCACAACGCCACCAGTTAACCCACGAGGAGCCCCTGCGCACCAGCTAACCCCGCAGCTCTCTCAAACATCAATTCCCTCAGTTGAAGTCACGGAGAATGCGCTCTTCCTGAGGTGCCTATTAGTTTGGACACAGAGAAGTCCAGAAGGGACTCATATGTGAGGGAGACAGATGCGTGTGGCCTGAAGTGGTTCTATGCTAGCCTGATGTAACAGTGTGTCTAGTCAAGGCTAGTGTTTGCTGTGTTTAGTCAAAACTAGTCTAGTTTATTTTGTGTCTGGCAGCTGACTAGACTGGTCTGCTGTATAATGATAGCGACACAAAAGCATCAAATATGAAGTACCTAATATGAATGAATGACGATGTTCACATCTATACTGCAACAGTGAAGACATGAGGAGCAATATCTTCGGATATCACTGACAGCCAATCAGAATCCGTCAAATTTCATCAACATGGGGAGAGAGAGATTCATATCATTATAGTTACAATTATCTTTAGAGTTACCATTCCTAGTGTCAAGGGCCCTCAACAGTGTGTCTGGTTTAGACTAATTTGTTGTACCTACGTACAGTTTTTTCCCGCATATAAGCCGCATTGTGTATAAGCCGCAGGACAGTGTTTTATGCAAGTTAAAAGAAACAAAACCATATTAGCACCATATTAACTGCCCCTCTCTATTAACGTCATAGTGGATTTTTTTTTTGTTGTTGCAAAATCAATGTATAAGACGCAGCTTATCGTTGGGAAATTACGGTATGTGTCTCATATGACAATGAGTTACCGTGCAAAAGTCTGGTTGGTGAATGTGTGGCAGGCTAGCGAGCCTACAGTATCTTCCTCCCCCTCATCCCACCAGCTTGTGCTTCACATGCTGCCTTATCAGTTATCATTGCAGTCTCCAACCTCCGCCATTACCGCGAATAGGCAGTATTACATACGTCAAGAGAGAAGAAAGGGACAATGGTGGGGAGAAATTGAGAGAGTGAGAGAGAGAGGGAGGGAGAGAGAAAGAGAGAGAAATTGAGAGAACAAGAGAGAGAGAGAAATTGAGGGAGAAAAGACAGAAAGAGAGCAATCGAAAAGAATGGCGTCTGGAGGCCCTCTGTGGATGCAGGGAAATGAAAATGCAATTGTGCTTCATAAGGAAAAGGTTTGTGTAGGGAGGAGGGTAATACAACTGCTGCCGTAATCCTTTTATGAAAAGCAAATTGAAGTTCATGCTTGAATACGGCTCACAAAAATGACCTGAATTCAACACATCAAATGCCTGATACAGAAAAAAAAAGTCAACGACAAGCAATTTCACAAGACTTAAGGCATAATTCTGCGATGACCATTCATCAGACTTGACGTGCGACTAGGCGGCAATATCTTTTTAAAGCTAATAATAAAGCCTGACACTCGCAGGCGACTGACAAGGCAGGGGGGGAAAATCCTCTTTTGGGAATTATTTATTTATTAAAAGACAGAGAACAACTCAGATCTTTTCATGTTTAATCACCCATTCCTTTAATAGTCCTGCTTTGTATTCCCTTTAAAATGACAGCCTATCATTTCTTTTCTGCCCAACAAAAGAAGAGCCGACCGTAGCAGTTTTCAGCCACAAGACGCCACGGCAACGAACGGGCGCAACGGTGGCGACAGCAGACCTCCGTTTGACAGAGGAGCCGCGGAGCTCTTTTGAAAACGATCAATCTGTCTTTTTCTTTTGTACTTCTCTCGTTTCTGTTCATTCTCTTACCCGCAAACTAACATTAAGGGTCCCTCCAGGAAGACATTAAACCACTCGCGGAACAGACTCCGTCTAATGTCTTGGCAAGTCTTGCAGGCCGGGAGATGAGGGGAGATCACTTATGTGAAAGCCGAGAGGGGGGCCCCCAAAAAGATGGTTTTCAAACCCCCCCTGGGTTTAATCGGGACAGGGTCCAAGACAAACACACCCTTAGGCTCTGGAGAAGAGGAATGGGAGGTGGGGTGGGGGTGATTTGGGGTGGGGTGGGCTGTCCGAGTTTTTGCCTGTCAGCTAGGTCCATCTGCATGAATGCGTGTGCTGTGTGTGCCAGACATGAACTCTCATCTCTTTCCTTTGAGCCTCACGTCGGGACGGTATGGGACGGAACATTAGGTCTAGATTAGGTAAAGAATGGGATGCGAATAACGAGGACGCGAGGGCTGCTGGGGTGTGGCGTGAGTAACTGCCATTTCCCCGAAGACCTTAACCGAAAAAAAAAACATTAGAATAGTTTGAAAAGACAGAGAAGTGCTTCCCCCATCCCAGACACACACACACACACACACACACAGACACACACACACACACACACACACACACACACACACACACACACACACACACAATAACAAAGAGAGCAGGAAACAGATTGACAGCAGGGACAGCTGTTAACCTTTAGCGTCGTGGGCAGACTGCCCGCGAGAGCCGTTTGGGTTGCAGGGGCCTAATGACTCACACACCAGTCATTGAGCGATCCGAGTGGCTCGACGAGCCGCACATGTGCGCGCCAGTGCCGGGCCGGTGCACGCCGACAGTGCCCCCTCCGACGGCTCTCAGACGGCCGCGCTATGATGCGGCGCCCACCCCGAAACCCCCGCCCTCCGACCTGTCAAGTCAATGAGGCCGCCCCCTTCATCTCTGTCATCCTTATTACAGTGCAGTGATGCAGCCCTTAACATTCTCTACCTCTCCATCTGACCCCCTCCCCTCAATACACACACACACACACACACACACATCTTCTTCTATGATGGCTCTGCTTGTGTGTGAGTTGAACATTCCACTGGCGTTAGAGCTCCAGTTTCTCCAGATGTGTATCAAACACACACACACACGCATACACACATGCACATACACACACACATGCACAGACACCTACACACACACACACACACATACAGACTCGAACACACACACACAGGCACATACATAGACTTAAACACACACAGGCACACACACACACACACCAACACACACATTCTCATGGCCCTTCAATGGAAATGCTTGTTGGAATGACAGGATCGGTCTAAGTGGATGTGGAGGCCAGCGTTCTTTCAGCGTAATCTTGCTCATAATCTCTCCAAAATGTGGGCGCTTGACTCCGTGGCCCGGGCTCAATATGGGAAAGATTAAAACCAAATATGGGCAGAACGTCGCACGAGATCCCATCCTGTCTGCCTCACTGACACCTTCCATCTGCCTGTCTATGTACGTTACCTTTGTATATCACTTGTATGCCTTTTTGGTCCGATTCCTTTCCACCGTTGTGTATCTCACAGCTTATCTCGGAGGTAGATCCGGCACAGCAATCAAACATGGTAAATGGTATTTACACTCAAAGTGCTTTCTATTTTGATACTGAGCCACGATACAGTCTGAAGAATTATAGCATTACAGTATATTTTTCCAGAGCTTTGTTTTTCGCTTTATTCTTTGTAGTCTAGGTTACAGTAGACCTACTGTTAGGCTAAGGTCACTCTGTGGAGAAACTCTTGCAAAATTCAATCTCTGTTTTTAATTAGCATCTATTTGCTGTACAGTCCATCTAAACAACTAAGCAGATTGAAATAGTACATTGCAGTCTTTGTTTTTCATTTCTCTATATATTGCATTTTCTGAACATATGGCTCATTTAAATCATTCATTACAAGTTTGCATCTTTTGTTTAAAAATTAATTTGAGCGTCAATCAGAGCTGCTTTTGCTTCCTTTAGCGAGCAGGAAAAGATGTCTGTGTAGTGTGCACTCTTCTCTCTCTCTCTCTCTCTCTCTCTCTGCCCCTCTCTCTGCCTCTGTGTGTATGTGTGTGTCCCTCTCTGGATGTGAGAGTGAGGAAGAGCGGCCTGCCATTAACCCGCTGCCCCGCGGTGCTCCAGTGTTGTGCCAGGTCAGTGATACCGCGCTGCGCCCCCCCCCCCCCCCCCCACCCTCCCTCCGCCCCTGACGTGAAGGGAAAGACAGGCAGGGGACTTGCTCAGGGCCAGCGCATTTGAGCTCCATTAAGCTTGGTGGCAAATCGTATCCTAATACCTGTTGTCACGCCAGGCTCACTGGAGTGAAAGTGGATTTTATGCCCAGCCACGGGGCGAGTGCGAACCGACCACACACACATGCATGCGCACACACACACACACACACACACACAGGGGTGTGCAAACTGACCACATACACACACACACACACACACACACACACACACACACACACACACACACACACACACAGAGCAGGCCTCAGTCATCGTGGCGGCCAGTATCGCTGAAGGCATCTTTGGCATCATGGGCTGCTGGCTGGATATCAACGTGTCACACCTTCACCCTCTTTCCCTCGTGCTCTCTCTCTGTCTCTCTGTTTCACTCACTCACACACACACACAAACGCATGCACGCACACACACACACACACACACACACACACACACAAACGCATGCACACACACACACACAAACGCATGCACACACACTCACACACACACACACACACACAAACGCATGCACGCACACACACACAAACGCATGCACACACTCTCACACACACACACACACACACACACACACACACTAATGCAGCCTCAAACACATCACATCACATTATCTCACCTCGCTTCACACTCAGCAAGACATGCATGCTGACATTTTCCTTATTCTGACAAAAATGGGTTCAGCCTGAAATCCTACACTGACACACAC
Source organism: Sardina pilchardus (assembly GCF_963854185.1). Lineage (NCBI taxonomy): Eukaryota > Metazoa > Chordata > Actinopteri > Clupeiformes > Clupeidae > Sardina > Sardina pilchardus. The sequence continues at coordinate 12,356,588 of NC_084999.1, read as the reverse complement.
ACACAAATGAGAGTAGGCACATAAACACAAACAAGCAGAAGATGAGGTAATTTTATAACTTACTACTGTCAGTTGAGTACTCTTTGCACAAAGCCACTAATGCACTGTGGTCGCATTTAAAGGCTATCAATTGTACTCTCAGCACTGTGACTTGTATACAAATGACTGCCTAACCCTGGTGATGTCCCCTATTGGAGAGTAGGAGACAGCAGACATTTCTCTTGGACTGAGCAAAATGTATGAAATGTGACTCATATCACAATATTATAATATATATTAAAATAATACATATAATTCATATCATATATATTATTATACAATCATACAATATTTTGCATTCTTTTTGTAAAATATGAAAGAAAAGAAAGTGTAAGGGTGAAAGTCAATGGCAATCCTACACAGCAGCACTACATCTGTTATGGAAAGACTCGTGCAATTAGACAAGTTCGGCAACATCCTAGACATTGTGCAACATGCCACCGGTAGTTCAGAGCCGCGATCGTGGTCACTTATCGCGTATTCAACAGCTAGCCAATTTTCTGCGCAATTTCAGCCACCTATTTGCCACATCAGCTGTGAATGGAAGCATTTAACATGCCATAAAAGCTGAGCAATGGCAGCTTGAGAGGGCCAAGCAGTAATGACAACAACACAAACAAAGCAGAGCTCTGCTCCAGCTCTCAAAAGCTCTTTGTCCGGAGAGTGAAGTTGTTTCGGCTATCACCAGAGGTGTCAGAGTGAGAGCGAGGGAGAGAAAGAGAGAGGGAAAGAGAGAGAGACAGAGAGGGTCAGAAGAGCTTTAAAGAGAAAACCACGGAAACAGTGAAGAGAAGGAAGAAGATGATTTGCAAAGACAGAGGAGAGATCAAGGAGGAACGATCCAATTTAGCCTCAGAAAAGACTGAGACACAAAACATAATCATGGAGCACAGAATACGTAGAAAACCTATGAATCACACAAAAGAACTGTTCTTTGAGTGAAGTTCTTTTGCTTACTTCTCCCCAGAGGTGAGGAGAGTGAAAGATAAGGACACAGCCAAGAGGGAAGCAGAAGAGTTTTAAAGAGAGGGAGACAGGGAGAAGAACAGAGCAACAGAGGAGAGAAAGAGAGAGGCCAAGAGAGGTAGACAGGTAAGTGCTTTGCAAAGATAAAGGAGACATCTACCGACATTCTACTGCCCTTCATTCCATTCTTATTGTTCTGCATTTTTATTCTTGTTTTATGTCTTTAGTTGAGTGTTGTACATTGAGAGCAAAGATTAACCAGAGTCAAATCCCTTGTTTGTTTACACAAACCTGCCCAAAAAAGCTGATTCTGATTCTGATTCTAACATCAGCGTCCAGCTACAGAGAGAGAGGCAGAGACGCAAAAACATGGTCATATAGAACACGTAAACAGAATATGTGACTCATCATGTATAAATTATAGGACCATATAGATTGTGTAGTACAGTATATGCATGAGAAGGGAGGTGGAAGCCAAGATGCACTTTACTCCTCTTACACTCTGACCAATAAAATCTTTGGAATAATCTATAACCTGTCTTATAAATGTAAATAAATACATTTTACACAGTACAGACTGTCCTTGTTTGCCGCGAGGAATCAACAACCTGCCAGTTGACAAGCCATTTTGTAGCTTCTCTATGTCTCCAGTGTGCATTTGCCGCTGCTTTGCCAACACTGATTTATAAAAGGCCGTACCAATGAAGCATGACGAGAGAGAGAGAGAGATGTGGCAGAGAGAGAGAGAGAGAGAGAGAGAGAAAGAGACAGAGATGTGAGAGAGAGAACGAGAAAGATGTGACAGAGAGAGAGTGAGAAAGAGAGAGAGAGATGTGAGAGAGGGAGAGAGAGAGAGAGAGAGAGATGTGGAAGAGAAGAGAGAGGAGGAAGGTGTCACCCGAGGAGAGGAGATGGTGCAGAGCTGCTGTGAAGCACACAAACACACACACACACACACACACACACACACACACACACACACACACACAGAGATGCCGAGCTCAGCCTGCGCTTTCATCTTGGACTCCACCTTTCATCTTACAGCTGAGGAGCGGTGCACCACACCGGGCAAGCAACCGCCCACAGGACAGGACAGGACAGGACAGGAGAGGACAGGACAGGACAGCTCGTCCACTGACCGTACACACACACACACACACACATATCCCACTCACTACACAGTAAACAGCGGCGCCTTAGACATAGACAGATGGATTCTCACATCTCGTATTCACCAACCTGCATACACACAGAGAGAGAGAGAGAGAGAGAGAGAGAGAGAGAAAGAAACACGTATTTACACACACACACACACACACACACACACACTGCGGCAGACAAAGAAACAAAACACATGCACGCGTACACCAACACACACACACACACTCACATATACACGCACAGACACACACACACACACACAAACACACACACACTATCCCAGCGCAGAAGATCCCATCTCGCTTATGAGATTTGTGGAGCTGCATGGGGAAAGTGTTTCATGCAACAGGAGATAGAGCTGCAGAGTGCCCCAGTGTGCGCGAGGCTCAGCCCCAGCCCCTCTGAGAGAGGCAGATTGAGTCCTCCGGGGGCCCATGGCACGGTTCCCAGCGCCTCGCGCTCTCTCTCCTCTCTCCCTCTCTCTCTCTCTCCTCCCCCCCCCCTCTCTCTCTCTCTCTCTCCGTCTGTCACTTCCCCCCCCCCCCCTCCATCCATGCTATCCCTCACCCCCCCCCCCCCCCCCCCCGAACTCCTTCCTCCTGGGATGGACGGTTCCGTTGGAGGCGACTCTAAAGACCGAAGGCACAAAGTCAAGTCATCCTCCGCTCTTCTCCTTCTCCTGCTCCCTGACAACGTACCAGTGGAGCTCTGACTATCACTTTCATTTTTCAACACACATCACACTCTCTCTCTCTCTCTCTCTCTCCCTCCCTCTCTCTCTCTCTCTCTCTCTCTCTCATACACACACACAGACCTCTCTGTGACAGCAGTGGGTATTCACTCAACAGATAGGGACACCTGGGACTGTGCCTCATTCGTGGATCAGGCCTGTGTGTGTGTGTGTGTGTGTGTGTGTGTGTGTGTGTGTGTGTGTGTGTGTGTGTGTGTGTGTGTGTGTGTGTGTGTGACACGCTGCTCCTGCACTGCCTCGTGCCATTACAGCTGACGCTGGTTCCATGATACGCCAGGGCCTGTGAACTGAGCATGTGTGAAGCTTTGGATTTTGGCTTTGTAGTGGTGTGTGTGTGTGTGTGTGTGTGTGTGTGTGTGTGTGTGTGAAAGGGATATTGGGGGTTTGAGGAAGGTGGAGGTGTCGGTATGGGACACATCACATCTCGCAGTTGCGTTGAAGGGAAATGCCATGTGACATTCTGCTGCTGGTTTGCCTGAATGTGTGTGTGCATGTGTATGTGTGTGTGTGTGTGCGCGTGCATGTGCGCGCACGTGTGTGTGTGTGCATGTGTGTGTGTGTGTGTGTTTGTCTGTCTACCCCACCACCACCACCCCCGAGCTTGTTCATTAGGATGGCATGGGCTGAGGAAATGGATCTTTTTAGAGGAGAGTGATGAGAAACCCCCCCCCCCCACACACACACACACACACACTTCCCCTCCCTCCCACAACAAGACATCACAGCACGAGGGCGCATCATTTTTATTCCAGCAAATTAATCCTTCGCAAGATGCGACAAACGCAAACCAAAATAAATAACTAAAACAAGTAAGCGTAGCAGTACAATGAATTGGCCATTTCATTTGGCCCGTTTCCATGGCGTAATACAAAAGTGTGTCTGGAAAAAAAAAAAAAGAAAAAGAAAAAAAAAACATAAAACAAAACTGAAAGACGGGGGGAAAAAAAGATCTGGTCGCAGATGGGGGCAGTGATACGGCTGGTGTGTAATAACCATTAGTCCTGTTCTAATGGACCTGATGCTGTGCATGCCAGTCGACTACAAAGAACTGAGGGACCACACTGCCACCGCAACAGCACAGCTCTGTCTTTATTGATTTGAACCTCCATGTCTGCTATGCATTCGGCTTTCTCCCACAGAATATCAGTGTTTCTCAACCTTGCAGCCCACAAGACCACATTCAAGGCTTCGAATGGTTGTACAGGACCTGATTGATACCTAACTGATCAATGACAGCAACGACAAAGGTTTTCATCTGCAACATTTTTATTGTGTATTCAACTACTCGTGATCATTGTGGAGAGCTATGCGGCACCGTGTATGGTCCTTTTATGGCAGACCCCTAAGGTTCTACTGCATTCACTAATGAAAGAACTTTCTTGCATCTAACTCCAAGGCATCATCTTGGAGGCTTTGTAGGTCTACTGAACTATAAAAAACACCTCCCTTCACGCCAGAACCCCAAAAGTTTCTATTTGGAATTTTGAGTATGACAAAACTACTTTATGACTCAAATGGTTCAACAATTAACAATATTTGCAAGTTGTTTCTCGGCTCTCTTTGGTCGTTTGCCTTGATCATTGCCTCAGTTTCCTCTCCCCTCCTCTCCCCTCCCTACTGGTTGGACAGGGGCCAGAGACTTTAATGCTGCCCCTTTGTTTTTTATCATCCAGTTCTGAGGTCAAGGGCAACTCTCTGGTCTCTCTTCCAGGGCTTCGGCTTCTGCGATTTCCAAGATCTCAAGGCTGACTGAGAAAACTCTCCTGCCTGCCAGCCTGCCAGACATCCGAATGCACTTTCAAACCAGGGTCTGAGGAAAAGCGGAGGGCAAAGAAGGGGAGAGAGAAGAGAGAGAGAGAGAGAGAGAGCAAGGGCAGAGGAGGAGAGGAGAGGAGAGAGGGAGGAGAGAGGAGAGGAGAGGAGGGGAGGAGGGCGGGCGCGGATCAAGCAAGGCTCGAATGAGAATCACAGGAATCTCTGCTGCCGCTGCCACTGGCGGCTCATTCTATCGCGGCAGGATCTTGATGCCAGATCTTTTGATTCTGTTTTCTCATTTCTGGCTTTTCTCTTTGCGCTCCCTCTCTCACTCTCGCTCGCTCTAAGGTCCTGCGGCCATGCAACTGCAGTCACAGAGCGCTTCACAGTGTGTGTGTGTGTGTGTGTTTGTGTGTGTGTGTGTGTGCTTGTGTGATTGTGCGCTTGTGTGTGTGTGTGTGTGTGTGTGTGTGTGTGTGTGTGTGTGTGGGTGGAGCAAGGGCATCAGAATTTCACACATTCACTTTCAAAATTCA